>NW_019229260.1:121927-170095 GCF_002742605.1 Olea europaea var. sylvestris
TTCATTAATTTTTGGCTTGTTTACCATTTCTCTTTTAGTTGTTGGGTATCTCTTCGGGCCTCATCCAACAATTATTTCTATTATCTTCTCTATGTTCTTCTCTCCTCCATATTTGCAGTTTCATCCAGGGAAGAATGTGGGTCTTGGCAAGGATCATACCCTTTTCTCTTTGATAGATGGCCTTGTCAAATTTGAGAAGTTTGGGCCTGATAAGAAAAAGGTTTATTACAATATACACAAACTCGTCTCTCTATTTGCTTCTTGCAACCATATAAAAATTGGTTAATAATTTGCAGGTGAGTGTTTATCCACGTGTATTGCAGCCCGAAAATCCCAACAGTTACAGAGCAAGAAAGAGAGAGTCATTCAGATTACAACGTGAACGTAGACGAGCACGAAGAGAAGGTGTGTCCGCTCAGCCGCAACTTGTACTTGCTTCAGCTGCTGAACCTACTGATGAAAATCCAGCTTGCTGAGGCTGAATGATATTGCATTTACTAAAATTTGCAGTCTCCATTGTATTCACTACTAGTTATTTTGTAAGCAATTCATTCTTAATTTTGTTCAAATAACAATTTGTCTTCCCTAATGCGAATATAGCTTTATCAAGCAACATATCTAATCATGCCCAACTGGCCGGGAAAACCTATGTATAGAACACATTTTCATATCCTCTAGCAGCAAGGATTGTCATGAGACAAGAATTCATGTCCCATACATGATATTATGATTGAGGAACACACTTCGTGCCACAGAGAAAGATGCCTGGGACTAATAACAGGATAACGAATGCCGCCATACTTGTACAAATAATCAATCTCAGCAATTGAAGTTTGTCAAAAATCAACTGATGCAGAATAATTTGAAAATACATGTTCAACATGATACGGTAATGAAACCAAAAGGAATTCATGTGATTTTCATTTTGGGGTTCCGATAGAGCACAATTTTTTCTACTCTATATTTTCCAGGACTTTCTTTGCATGGTAATTAGTTGCTTCAGAATTCTACCTCACCTGCAATTTGAATAAAATTGGTCAGTTTTTAAGATATACTAAAAAGGTGAAAATTCATGTACTCAAACTAGCTCACAGATACATTTCAACTCAATATTACATAGTCAAGTAGAAAGGTGTATCAACTGAGGCAAGAAGCACATAAGAAAATTGAGGTCTATGCCTCTAACAGCTACCCTGTTCTGATACTTATTTCATATTTGTAACCAAAGCCGCCCCCCTCCCAAAACCAAACCAACGAAAAGCAAACTTCTAAAGTCTATATAAGGTAGTTATCGAAAGACTCATTAGGAACCAGAACCGTCCTCCCCCCAAAAACATAAATAAGTAAAAGAAGCGGAGGCTACATTGAATGACATGAATAGAGTTATTAATGAGTCAGAGAAGAAATGAATTCAGTTTATTGATTATTATACAAGAAAATCATGAAAAAACATTAAATGAATAGTAAGATTGTCTCTGCTTTAAATCACTAGTTCAAGGGTTGAGCAGAGGGCTGGTGTTGGTTAAGATATGACTTCATACATACATCTGAAGCCCCTATTTGGTTAAGTTATGACTTCATACATACATCTGCTTTAAATCACTAGTTCAAGGGTTGAGCAGAGGGCTTTAAAATTGTTTGCTATAGTAACACTCCACCACATATTCACACAACAAAATATTCTACGCACAAATCAATAAAATTTCTTTAAATTTTAACCACATATTCTCCAAAAAATACTATTCAAAACTCTTTAATTTCTCCCATAATGGGAGACAAACGGGCTCGAAATTGTATCTGCTTAAATCACCAGAACAAGGGTTGTGCAGAGGGCTAGAGTTGGTTAAGATATAAGTTCATCCGTATGATCTCAAATCACAGAGTTTTAGAAGCATTTGGTCATAGATAAAATGATAACCAAAACACAGATATCTCTGACGCTTCACAATTGCATAAAATATGTAAACATCAAATTACCCCATTGAATTTCTAACAATACCACAGTCAGATGACCAACACAACATCCCAACCTCGATAACTTAGCTATAACTACGACTACGAGTAATTCTCCATACGTATCATGATTCAACTATCATAAACAAGATTGCATATATGATAGCAGCGTGAGAGCAAAATAAGTTGGCAACAAGGACATTAAATCTAATCCGATTTCGCATAGCAGTCAATCTAAGCCAGAGAAATTAATTTCGCATATTATTTTACATTTTTCTTCCAAGGAAATGATTGTATTAAACGAACAATTGAATGTACCTCTAGGAGTTTAACCAGATCCGACGATGATGTTGTTAATAGGGATGAATATCAGTTTGACAAAGAAACCTACGAATCCCATCACCACGAAACCTATCGCAGTACGAGTCGCCACCTTGGTGAATTCTGCACATAACAAATAAAAAATAAATAAATCCTCAACGAAATTATTAGATCGGATCATAAATCAGTAATCTAGAAAAATATAGGTCGTTGATTTATGAAAATAACTGGAACTGGAAACCCTAGATTTTCCGAAATATACCTTTGCGATCGGGCTTGTGGCATCTCTTGACGAGACGAATGCTGTCCTTTGAGAATTCTCTCAATGGATCGAAAACTGAATCCAATGCGTCCATTCTTATTGATTTACCTACTATTAGAGAGAGAGAGAGAGAGAGAGAGAGAGGATTGATTTGGTTCTGAATCTTGGAACTGGAAGTTTATCCAAGACGGAAAATGCATACGTCAATGAGTTAATTTCACAGATGGTCATTGAAGTTCAAATGCAATTTCAAATTGGTCATTGAAGTAGTTTTATACACTTTTTAATCACTAAAGTTAAATATGTTGCGAAATTGATCACTCCTTTAACGATATTCACCCAAAACCCGACTATGAACTAAATCTTCAATTTACTAACTATTATTTTGTCTATATCGTGAAATTAGAGATCATCAAAATAAAACAGAAACTTCATGTTCATCAAAAAATTTCAAACCACTCCTTTTAACCCTAACCCGATTTTTAGATCATTTATAAATGGTAAACACATCATGACAAAGTTAAAACAAGCAACAAACTAGAAGTATCTTCAGTAAAACAGATATTAAGATTGGATATTACCAAATTAGGATGAAAAAATGAGATGAATGAAAAATGACTATTAAGACTAATATAGATTTTATGCGTGATTAGTTATGTCATTTGGACTTACTAAAACACTTAGCACTTTCATAAAATTAATGAACCATATTTGCATGCATTCATAGGTAAATTCGGTGTAGTTTGCTTTGATGACATCCTAGTGTCTAGTAAGAATTCAGATGAGCAAATTGAGCATTTGAGATGCGTGCTTGTTATCTTGAAGTAGGAACAATTTTATACTAACTTTAAAAAGTGTACGTTTTGCATGGAAAAACCGTTTTCTTAATTATATTGTTAGTACAAAAGCGATTGAAATAGATGAAGAGAAAATCAACGTCATCAAGGAGTGGTCAACACCTAAAAGTATAAATGAGGTAAGAAACTTCCATAATTTAGTTAGTTTTTATAAGCGTTTTGTTAAGACTTCGGTACACTTACCACACCACTCATTAAGATTGTGAAAAAAAGTGTTAGATTCCGTTGGGGGCATTGAGCAAGAGAATGCATTTAATATTTTTAAGATAGGCTATGTTCTGCACATGTTTTAGTACTACCTAAATTTAACAAAACTTTTGATATACCTCAGTAATTAGAGATGTTTAATACAGGATAGACGACCAATAGCTTATTTAAGTGAAAAGCTAAGCAAGGCAACTTTGAATTATCCTACATATGACAAAGAGCCTTATGCACTTGTTTGGGCTTTAGAGATATGGCAACACTACCTATGGTCAGAGGAGTTTGTGATCTACACCGATCTCTTTGAAATATCTAAAGGGCCAATATAAATTAAATAAGAGACATGCGAGCTGGATGAAGTTTATTGAGACCTTTCCTTATGTCATCGGTATAAACAAGAAAGGGAACATAATTATTGATGCATTATCAAGGAAGTATATACTTCTTTTTTAAGTGCTAAAATGCTTGAGTTTTAAGTCTTATATTTTACCACAGGGTTTGTATACACTCTTACCCCTTCCTAGAAAACCTTTGGTTGATGTGTCTATGGACTTTATGATAGCCTAGGACTAAACAGGGTAGAGATTCCATATTTGTGGTAGCAGATAGGTTTAGTAAAATGACACACTTCATTCCATGTCGTAAAATAGATTATGCTTGTTCTTTAGAGAAATAGTACGACCCCATGGGATACCTAGAAGTATTGGGTCTGATATGGAAGTTTTTGTGGGGAAAGTTGGGAACCAAACTATTGTTTTCTACTATTTCTCATCCACAAGCAGATGGACAAATTGAGGTAGTAAATAGAACATTAACTCAACTGTTACGCGCTATAATTTACAAGAATTCGAAAAGTTGGGAGGATTGCTTGCCATTTATGGAGTTTGCTTATAGTAGGACCTTGCATTCTATTACTTCTTGTTCGTCTTTTGCAATTGCATTTCATTTCAATCTACTAACTCCTTTGAAATTAATTCCTCTACATGTTGATGAAAGAGGTAGTGTAGATGGAAAGAAGAAGGTTGAATTGCTAAGGTCAATTCATAAGAAGGTTCGGCTTCAAATTGAAAAGAAAGACGAACATTATGCATCTCAAGCTAATAAAGGAAGGATGCGTGTAACCTTTAAATAAGGTGATTGGGCTTGGAGGCACATGAGAAAGAATGCTTTTCAGTCCAAATGAGGTCTAAATTGCATTTTAGAGCAGATGGACCATTTTCAAGTGCTTGAAAAGATTAATAATAATGCCTACAATTGGATCTTCCATATAAGTATAACATATCTGCTATTTTCAATGTTTTGTTGATCTTTCTCTCTTTGTTACAGGTAAAGGTTAGAGATCGAATCATTTTGAAGAGAGAGGAAATGATGAGAATCATGGAAGATAAGATTGCAAGGATTTATTATATATTGTAGATGGACCAATTACAAGATCAAGCATAAAGAGGGTCAAAACAATCATGCAAGGGCTTATCCTAGTTACTTTGGGAGAGTTCAAGTGCAATAAGCAATACACAAAGTTTCATGTTGGGCATAAAAGAAGAAACAACCTTGGTGCATTTGATTCAGGTAGAGGAATAAGGAGATTTTCAGCAAAGCCATGCGGCCACAAGGCTTTAATTCAGTACGATTGCGAGCATCAAAGGTTTTCAACCCGAGAGCAAAAAACCTCTTCCATTTGGCCACAACAAGTATAGCCATGTGGTCGCAATGCTTTCCGACTGGGTCCGGATTCTAGTTTTTCAATTTTAATCAAAATATATTATTTTGATGTTATCTAGTAGTATTTCAATTTTCCTATATATATGGCTTTATTCTTTCATTGTAAATTAACCGTCATTTTGAGAGACTTAATAAAGCAAGATTTGCTTTCTACTTGTTCTTAAGTAAACTCAATTGGAACTTATAAAAAATTCATACTCTTTGTGACATTCAACAATTATAGCAATGTTCATGATTTTTGTAAACACGAGGTTAAGTTTCATCAATAACTTTGGTTATTTGATTCATTAAATCATTGGGTTAAGTTTCAAACTTTGATTTTAGCTTTTTGGGGTTCATTTCATTCTATTGTGGAGTTCGAAGTTTCTATTGCTACGTGGTTTTACAAGAATACTTATTTTGTTTGTTTGTAGGGCCATTCACAATTTATTTTCTTGCTGGCTAGGTGCTATATTTTTTTGTTACAATGAAAATTTTACAAAATATAGAACTTCAAGAGTAAAAACTCTTCAGGAATTTTCCATTAATAAGTTCGATTTGCAGTATCTATTGACGATCTTATATGCTCCTTAATGAACATCGAGTAAGAAGAATTGGACCATCTCCTTTAGGTTGGAATTAATCCCCTATTTTTCTTGCCATTATGATTGGCTTACGTATCGAAAGTATCAAATCTCTCGTTTGAAATAATCTTGGTAGCACCTTTTTGTTGAAAGATTTCACCAACTGAACTTGATAACTTCCTAGGTGCATTTGTGCTTCTAATCCCTTCTTATCCAAAGCTTCTATCTCTTTGAGTCGAAGATGAACATTTTTATTTGTTGTCAAACCATCTTGGATGGCGATTCAATGCAACAAAATTTGACAATCTAAAGGAAGTACGCTTCCACCCCATAAAAGAAGTAGCTTGTGTTAGAGTTTGATGAGTAGTGCAATAAGCCTATAAAACTTCACCAATTATTTCATGCAAATCTTTTTTCGATTTGAAAACAACATTATTTTAGCAAACTGCATATAGCTTTGTTGAATGTCTCTGCCAACCCATTAACTGTTGCATTGTATAGGGACAAACTGTATTGTTCTAATAGAAACTTTGCATATAAATTGTTTATGTGGCTTTGTAGAAGTGTTTTTCATTATCAGCGACGGTTTCCCATATAGATAAATGATCTCAATACAAATGAAATTTGCAATATTTTCTTTCTTTACATTTTTTTAATGTCACATCTTCAGCCCACATAGAGAAGTAGTTAGTCCCATCGAAGATGTATGAATGTTTCACTAATGACTTTGGAATTATAAGTCCAATTACATCAAGGCCCCATGCATAAAATGGCCAAGAGCTACCGTTAAATGTCATGGTTCTGGAGGTTGGTGAATGAAATATGCATGGAATTGGCAAGCTTCACATTTTATTGCATAATCTATGAAATCTTGCAAAATAATTGGCCTGTAGTAGCCCATTCTTTTTATCCAAAAATGGAGTTTGGGTTCAGACAGATGAGCACAACATACTCCAGAGTGGGCTTCTTCTATTGTATGCACCACTTCTTCACTAGTTAAGCATCGAAGGAAAACTTCATTAAATGTTTGTTGATAAAATGTATCCTTATAAAAAGACAAAGCGAGATTACGTCTCTTGATTTTGATTTTTAGTTATAGACTATCTGATAACTTCTGATATTGAAGAAAATCGATCGTTGGTTGTCTCATCCTTTTCCGCATCGTTGACTTCAACATTATTGTTTTCTTCCAGATTATTAAACAACGATACAGAAGCACTCATTTTTTGAGTGATTGATATGGAGTGAGAAAAGCCTTCATCTAATCTAGCTAAAATAGCTACCAAATTAGCTAAGATGCGACCTTTCTATTTCCACTTCAAGAAATGAATTTAATTTTTATCAAATCAAAACATTTTAAAAGCGTTAATGCATATTCGTAATATAGCTTCAGGTCTGAATTACGGACTTCGTACTCGACTAAAAGTTGGTTGGTTATTAATTTGGAATTTCCAAAGATTTCCGATAGATAGACATCTATATCCAATGCTGTCTCCAAACGATGGATAAGGACTTGATATTCTACCAATTTATTTGAACATTTCCTTGTCAAGGAAAATGAATAAGGCATGACCAAATCATGAGTAACAAAGACTATCCCTGCCCGACACCGTAACTTTGAGCAAACCCATCGAAGAATAGTCTTGATGATGGTATAATTTCAATAAATAGAACTTCTTTATTCTGAAGGTTTTCATGAAGTTCCATTTTGCTGGAATCAGACGATCAGTTAGGAAACCTACCAGAGCTTGACCTTTATTGACCTTCTATAAAATGAATTTGATATCGAACTCGGCTAATAGAATCGTCCATTTTCATCCTTTTCGAAAGGATTGACCTGGACATTATATACTTTAATGGGTCAATTTTTGAAATAAGATTGATCATATGTGATGGCATATACCTCAAGTTTTTAGTCACGAAGATCAATGTAATACATATTTTTTTCAGTAGATGAATACTTCATTTCTCGAACTACCAATGTTCGGCTCAAGTGATGAGGTGATTTTTCTTTTGCCTCGTCATTGACTTCGATAAGAAGTGCTTTTAGAAAATATTCTTGCACTGTGACATAGAGTAACTGGCTTCCCTAGAGTTGAAGTTGCGAGAATTAGCAGACAAGACAAATATTGTTTAATGATTTGAAAAACATTTCAATAAGTATCATCCCACTCAAATGGTACACTTTTCTTTATCAATCTGTTAAATGGATGACAATATCCAACAAGGTTGGAGATGAATCTTCGAATGTATGCAAGCTTTCCTTAAAGATTCTTCAACTTATGTACATTATTTTGGCTCTGGCATGTTGATTATAGTATCGATTTTTGATTCATCTATTTTAATACCACAATGTCGAACAATGAAGCCAAAAAAAAATTCAAAAGTGACACTTACAACCTTTTTTCCCCTTTCGTATATGATTCAATGATTAGTGTTGCTTACACATCCTTTCATTATGCATGTACTTTTTGCACCTTACATATCTCGTTGCTTGTCTGCATTCACGCTTTGAGTGTATCATTTTCTTTTTAGATTTCCCTAGTTCTCATTTGGATGTTGGAGGAAATATCACACCCATTGACTAACCTTTTGGAATCAACCAATTATCACGACCCCCAATTAGCACAATGCTCTCTTTGTAGGCACCGATATAAGCTTTCTTTGTATGATAATAAGAACAAAAAGAACACGTGTTCCCCCTTACTGTCCAATTATAGACAACGATGTAAAGCAAGGGAATAATTCTAACTAAAGGTGGGTATTATATTGGATATATGCTATGTCGTATGACAAAAAGGAATATCTCCATGATAAAAATACAAAATTGATGATATAGTCAAATATGTGTTATTATGCAAATTGTGACTATGTATATAACATCGCTTATTATGTCGAACAATATATTCATTTCAGTTTATAGAGTATAAAAAAGATGCTACGCCAAACTTCGTGTAAAAAATTAGGTCAAAGAACATTCTGAAAAAGCTAATTCAAAATGGAAATCCTTTCAAGGATAAAACTGGGAGATATTTGAAATAAGTAGTAACCTTGTTTACGTGCAAGCAATTAGGAGTGGGCACTTTTTCCCAAAACTGGTGGAATCAGACCAGAACCGTTTAGAATCGACGGTTTGGTTTCGAATCTTTTAAAAAACAATTTGATTTCTGGACAAATTTTTAAGAACCGATCGGTTTCGGTCCGATTCCCGTTTCTAGTATGGGAACCGCGGGGATCAGATGGTTCTCATTGGATTTTTTTTTCTTTTTAGGTAAAATATATGACTCAATCTCCAATACTTTTATAAAAAATAATCGGATTCCTTCTTAATTTTAGACTCCAGCACTTTCCTTCTTCTCTTTGATTCTTTCCTTATCTTTTCTGATAATTCTTTGATTAATAGATTTTCAAGCCAAATTAGAATATTGGATAAACCTATACCTAAATAAATTTATTTACAATATATAATTTCATTTATAAGATGCAAAATTTTTATTTTGTTTTCACTTTGATTACATGATTTTTATTTTGTTTTCACTTTGTAAATCTATACCTAAATAAGTCTTTGAATAGTGTTTTCGATTTTTCTATATTTTGTTAAAAGTATCATATTGGTAGCATTTTTAGAGTTTTTATTAGTGAACATTTTATTTTGATATTTTCAATGTAAAGAACCGGATCGAACTGAATCGGAACCGATTGGTTTGGTTCCGATTCATTTCCATAGCTAACTATGGAACCAATGGTTCCATTTCTAAAATTTCCATTGGTATTCGGTTCGGTTCGGTTCGGTTTCTTTTAGAATCGGACCGAATCAGACCGCGCCCACTCCTATAAATAAGGAAAAAATTAAAAATTGTGGTGCACTTAATAGATTTTGTGGTGATAATATAATTACCTATTTCAAACACGTCTGTAATGTTGATAAAATTATCCATTTGGGGGTGAGTTATGGGGCGTGTCTGTTCGAATAATTTTAGCTTTTACTATTATTAAATATGGAATTGAATATGTTTTACAATTTTCATTTATACCACATATATTGAGTATATTTGGTGAAAAAAAAGTGAAAATGTTAAAAATGAATTTTTATTAAAAGTGTAGTGCATTGTAATATTTTCTGATGTAGATCGAATTTACAACCACACAATAACAATAACACAAATGGATTGAACTCATGAAACCAACACTTTTCTTATTTCACGAACAATCAAAGAAAACCTAGGAGGTGTTTTCCAATCATTAAATACAAAAAGAACAAATAATCTACTGGGCTAGCAGTCTCTTAATAGGTTGGGCTACAAAATGAAAATAAGAAATACTGAAAATAACAAACCAAGAAACTTTAAATGCTGTTTTAACTTAATAAACGAATTCAAACTGCCAAAATCCATCATACATTATAGCAAAGCGGTGAGTTCATTCAGAATCGTCATGAGCTTTCCGAAATGGAGTTATGAACCCAAAATGGACACCGTATGCAAAAGTTAAGTCAATTTTTTCGAACGTCGACAATCCAAACGTTTTATGTATGCAAGCGTCTGTTCTTCAACATGAACCTCATTATTTGCACTTTTTTTAATGTATGCAATTATCAAGTCTTATTCGGTACTATGTTAGACCTTGTATTTAGCAATCAATTAGATCTCTTAAAAATAAAACATTTGCACCTAGAATATAAAAGTGCTTGTTTGGTACGAATTTTGATAATTGATTTTTTAACCGTTAGAGATAAAGTAAGTCTTATCCGTGAGAGAAGAATTCAAAAATGACGGTTGGAATAATGAAATAACGATCAAAAAAATAGATTTTAATTGATTTAAAATCTGTACCAAACAAGCACAAAAAAATTGATATTGGTTATTCTAGAAAAACATTCTGCAACAGATTTTTTTCCCCTCATGAACATGAAAATAGATCTTTAATCTTTATAGCACAATTAAATGAAAATAGATTTGATCTTAAGGCCCCGTTTGATTCCCATTTTTCTCAAAATGTATTTTCTCTTTTTTCTTTTCAATCATACATTCTTCATTAAAATAATATTACACGTAAATCCAAAATTCTTCATCTACACATTCTCCATCAATCTACTATTCTAAAATTCATTTTTCCACAAAAATGAGTGTCAAATACTCTCTAAGTAATTAGAACGCTTTTCTGCATTGATGAAAAGAGATTTGAAAATGAAACATGCCTGGTATTGTTATGGTAACTAAGAAATTTAGATGATTTGTATGACCTAACTATAAATCGAAAAAGTTACAAAAAAGAATTCATGTAACTAGTATGATTTTAACCGAGAGCGACATAATTTGATATCATAAATGATGTGTTGACCATGTCCCACTGATAATATTGAGAATACGTTTGGTAGACATAATTTTTTTTAAAAAGGAGACGTGATAAAATTTATGTGTGAATAAATGGAAAACACACGAAATACGCCATGAAAAAGATGATCCTACCTTCAAAATTTACAAAAAGGGAAAATTTTACTAGGGATTCTTAACATTTAACAAGTGTTAAATGACCACGTAACATTAATATGACTCGAACTGAAAAGGTCAAAATTGTTTAAAAACATTTCTTTATTCTAAAACAAAGAGACTTCACTTTTTATTTAGAAATTCGAATATAATAAAATTTATCAATATTCATAATCATAGCCCCTTACTTCAACTCATCCCGAACTTCTTACTCTCATCTTCCGTTCCAACAGACGTTTCAAATTACGTAGGTACACAAGTTTAAAAAGTTGAAAACATGGTTTCAAGAAATCATAAGTTGAAGACTTGAGTGCCATAATCAATTTTTTCCGAGACTCACAATCTATATTCAATAATTTCTCAACCGTGGAGTCACAAAAAAGACAATCACAGGTCAGTAAACTTCCATACTATACTGACGAGATAATTGTAACTGCCCAAAAGAGAATTTGCTCTATAGACAACGGTGGCAAGAGAAATTTTATACGGATTAAGGATATAACGATGTGGAGGAGGGGATAAAAATCCATGCTATTCTAACAATTGGTTCGTCTCAGATCTCTAGAAAGAGGCGAGGCGAGTCGAGATTGCAGTGAAAACATTTGGTTTATCTCCTTGTTTGAGAAGCTGAGAACTCCGATCTTCTTTCTCGCTGAACAGCTCGAGGAGTAAAAGCAAAACCATGAGCATTTCGATGGCCAAAGCTGATAGATGAAGGGGAATCTGAAGTGCTTAGTTTCGAGACTGCAGAGATGATACCATCAAGTGTTTCTTCCTCGACTTGCATTGCAGTAGAAACCTCTTCTGTTTTGTGTGATGCTTGTTTACGCTGCAATTTTTGCCTCTGTTTCTTTGAGGGTCGGGCCTTCTTGAAGAACTCGAATGAAGATGGGAATTTATGCTTGTCAACCAGATGCTGCTGCCGGCTCTTGTAGGTCTTCAGCTTCACACCACAGCCTTCAACAAGGCATTCGTACTGTAACACAAAACTAAATAAGAATTTTCACCAACACACCCAAGAATGACGTGTACACAGTCTACAAACTATATAAGAATCTTATGATTTCACAAAGTATCACCATCCAGCTTTATTTGGGCTAATCAATTTGAACATATAGTCCCCCAAAATT
The DNA here is from genome assembly GCF_002742605.1 of Olea europaea var. sylvestris. NCBI lineage: Eukaryota > Viridiplantae > Streptophyta > Magnoliopsida > Lamiales > Oleaceae > Olea > Olea europaea. The sequence goes on from NW_019229260.1 coordinate 134,429, forward strand.
AACAACTTTAGCACGTGCCCCATATGCATGCATGCATGCACACATGAAATGTCATAGTTGACACAATGACAACTTAACAAGATACATGCAAAATCACAGGGAGAGACACTAGGGCTAATTTGTCAAGATAAAAGAGACTATCCTATAGCACTGAAGTACGTAAAAGACTGCCAGACAACTGAACTAACAGCCGACACTAAACGACAAGGAACCTAACCAGTGATTGAAGAGAAAAGCACTAACAACAAGAACATTTACCATAGCAAACCCACGGGCAACTTTTGCCTGAAAGAAAGAATCGTGGGCTTCAGATACATGTATACTGAGCAGGTGTGATGTAGGGTACACTCTTGAGCAGACTGAACAAGATGCAGTATGCCGTGCATGGTAGTGATCTTCAAAGTCGTCCAAAGATTTCAAACGTGCCCCACAACCAACAATTGAACAAAACACTTCCCTGTCAAAAATAGCCTTAGGAAGTTGATGATAGTGCATTACCGAACATAATTATAAAAAAATAAGTTCATTCCTATCACCAGCAAATGCAAGATCGTAAGCAGAAAAAGACAAAATATCAGATATATGAACACAATTCAATTCATGAAATAAATAATCCGAACATATTAATCAGTTGTTGTAAATAAAATGGCAATTTTGACATTTAAATGCAAACAAAATGTATTTGATGTAGCAAGTTTAAGAAACTAAGAAAACAGTGTTAATTTTGAACATCCAATCTCTCATGATTCAGACGCATCACATAGTTTGAACTTCTTCTATCACATACTGACATTCAAACTGCAAGACTGACCAAGACATACAAGTGTCAGATGACATTCCTTGCCTTTCTCAGTTTGTTAATAAACTATAAAAATATAACGCAATCAGAACAAACCCAAGACCAATATGCAAACTTGCTTGAAGAGTGATGACAGATAAAAGTTCTGTACAAAGTATAAAAGTATCATTTACAGAAATAAATGGGCACCGCTGAAGCTTAAAACCATCGTATCAAATTTCTCCTCCCCAGACGAAAAGTACCCAATTTTGTTCCTTGTTACTAGCATCTTTCTAACTTCATATCATTTGGGCATTTGAAGTGTTAAACTCATCTACACTAAATCAAAGAGTAGCAAAACATTTACCTGCTTTCCCTATCTTCCATATTTCGAATATGCTGTTTTTCTTCTTCCGTCAAATCCAATGCAACCTGTTTCACAAAGTTTTAAGATCACTGAATTTCGTTTTCCTAATTATGCTAGAGGTAACGGAAAACAAGAAGGCTGACAGATCTCATAATCTGGAAAATGTCAAAGAAAATGCAAGAGTTCAAGTCGACTCACTAAAAACACATGGCCAAGGAGCATTGTCTATAAAGCATAGTTCACGCAAAAGAGAATTCACACTGTTCTACAAAATCCAGTCAAAAGAGAAATGAGAGGTTTAAGTCATTTATAGACAATTGATTCACTTAAGAGGGGTTTTCAAGCACTTGCTACTGAGGCTGCATCACTCTTTCATATCACTAGACAATGAAAGGCTTGGTATTTCGAGAAGAGTACTGCCACTACTGATCTGACCTAGCACAAGTAAAGCCATCTGTCAACCAATGGGACAAGCCATACATATTGCATTTACCATAAGACTTCACTGGTTGACAGTTACTGTGTACTATTACCAACTTCAGTATTCCAAGTTCCTGATGATATTGCCTGGTGTGACTTGTATACGACAAGAATGGACATTGCTTATGTACAAAGAGAAAATATGTACATTTGAAATGGGATGGTTGTAATATGACACATTGTAGATCTATGAACAACAGAAGGGAGTCCATAAATCTTCAGAGTATCTAACTGTAGCAGTTCCAGTAAAAAAAATTAATAAAATGAAGTGACAATAAATCTTTGAAGAAGAAGAAGAAGAGGAGAGCTATAAATCTTCAAAAGTAACTAATTTAGCAGTCCCAGTAAAAATCTTAAGGTAATAAAATGAAGTGACAATGGTATATCAACACACCAATGATGAAAGTCACATCAAAAGAACAAAATTTAAAGTGCAATGGAAGAGTTAAGATCATCATTTATATCCAAACTTGAACAGGAGACAGAAAGAAAAGCACTACTTCATGTTTAGCATACAATTATAAAACAAAGGAAAAAGTCAAATTGGCAATAAAAATGACAAATCTGAGTCCAAATCTTCATTAATAGCAGCTTGATACACCATAATTTTATTATCCTATCTTTTCCCAAATGGGTATTAAGTTTTTACTCTTGAAGATTGATGTCTGTCTTATTGATGTTCTATAAACTTAAGGGTTGACTTCCCATCTTTTCAGTTGTCCATACTCCATATTCTACCTTTATACCTGAAACTTGGAAAAATTTAATTGGTTAAGCATGCTTCCTCAACTTTATCCTAAATCCTAATAATCCTATTAAACATAAAGGAATAGAATTTTGAGCGACATATACAATTCCTTAAAAAGATTAGATTCTAAACTCTTGGAACGACATAAACATAGTTGGCAATATGACCATTTATCTCAGTCCAAAGCTTCACCAAATACAGCTTGATACACTTCATTTTATTACCTTCCCAATGCCACTAAGTTTTTTACTCTTGAAAATTTATACGTGTCTTATTGAAACAAACATAAGTATTGAATTCATCTTCACATCTTTTCAGTTGTTCATACTACATGTTCTACCTTTATAGAAGAACCTTAGAAACATTAATTGTTTAAGCATGCTTCCTCTAACTTTACCTTAAATCTTAATAATCCTAGCAAACATCAAGGAATAGAGTTTTGTCCACATACAATTCCTCATGAATTTCCTTCTTGGAAAAAAAAATACATAACTCAAGCTTCCACAAGCAATCTAGAGGTTACGAATTACTAGATTCCAAACTCTTGGACTGATATGAACATAGTTACTAACTTTACACCTTCAGGCTTCAATATTGCAACCTAAGTCTTATCTCTCTACATTAGGAGCTTTGATTGGCAGAGCAACTGGAGGACTCCACTTACGGTGCTATGTGCATTGCAGCATCTCACAACTCTTCCTACTGCAGCAATCCAGTTATTAAGCAAAGTCCAATTTGCAAATCCCTCCTCTAGCTGAAATTTCTCCAATTCTTGGTCCAGATGATGGAAAATTTTTCTTTGAAATTCTTTGAAATTGTATTTTACCTCAGTGACACTTAGCCTCCGTTTGGCCCCCATTTTGGGGAAATGAAAATGGGTGGAATAGTATTTTTTTGAAAAATGAGTGATCGAAAAAAAAGGAAATTTTTTCGATTTACGTGTAATATTATTTTATGAAAGATTGTATGGTTAAAAATAGGAAAGAGAAAAATGAAATGTAATGAAATTAAAATTAATAGGGGCCAAACGGGGGCTTAAGCTGGAGTAATGTTAGATGGAACTGTCTCGGTTACTAATTTATTTGCAGGGACATAATTGGTGGTTAGGGGATTGCCAAGTGAATCACACAAAACCAGCTAGGAGGAACAGCAGGACCTCACAAATGTGATAGCACTGTATTAGATCTTACAACTCTTGCAGCCATAATATTTTTCTTATATATATATTTTTTCCTTTCTATATAATTGATTTCTTTTCTTTCCTTTGGTAGCTGTTTTTTAATCTTTCCAAACGCTCAAATTGCTCAACTTGAAGAACAATTAACACCAAGCACAGCCTTCAGCTATTAATCCCCCTAAAATGGCAAATGAAGCGGACTAGCCTAATTTAGTTTTAGTTTTAACATCTTATATCACAATAAACAATTGTACTACAGGCATGAGTAAAGTGCATCGTGCCTAATCCAAATAAACTACTTCTATATAAATCTAAGTTACAATTCTTGCCAGTAGAAAAAGTGTTATTTCTTTCTTCAGAAGATCACAACCCTAATCTCCCAACAAAAACTACTGAGCCCCTGTTTGAGCCTCGTTCTTTAAAAGTTCATTTTTTCTCTCTCATTTTCAACTACACATTCTCTCAATAAAATAGTTTTCACCGTAAACCCAAAATTTTTCATACTTTTTAACCCCACATTCTCCAAAAAATAACCATAGAAATTTTTTTTTTTTTTTGACAAAAAAAGGGCTCAAACAGAGCCTAAATTAAAACTTGATAAGAATACGTCATTAAAACCTCAAACCAACTAATACATACAATTAAAATAATAAGAATTTAACATTTGATTTGGCATAAACACATGTACCTGTTTAGCGAGGAGTTCTCTTTCAATGTTGCCCGCTGCAAAGAACGGAGCATCAGGAAAGAACCGGCGACGAATCGGGTTCCAATGCGGAAATCCCAAGCCGGTTTGGATTTCCTCCACCTCCATAGCCATGGTGGATTCTTCCGGTTGAAAATTGAAAGTCGAAATTGAAATTTCAAATGAAATTTTTTTGTCACTACACAAGTGGTCGATCCTGAACACATCAGACTAGTTATAGTCCAGCAGTCTCTACTCATTGGGTCAAGATAGTGGGCTTCAACCTTTGGGCCGACGAAGAATCTATTTCATCATTTTAAAATAAATTAGGGAAAAATTCATATGTGAGTTGTATTGTTTACATCAATTCACAAATCAGGTAAAAAGTTTAAAAATTAAAAAATCAGATTTCTGTATAATTAATTGAAAGTATTTATTAATTAAATATAATAAAGTCACAATTACACGATTAATGATCACAAATTCATAATTATTGGTTACAGATTTACTTATTAGTCACATATCATCGAATTAATTGATTACAGATTATTTTGAGGTTACAAGTAAAAAATTTACAAGTCACAAATTATTTCATTACTCACAAGTCAAAAATTTTGTAGGTCATAGCTTACATCATTGGTCACAAATTCAAAAACATATAGGTCACATGTCACATATTTCAAATTTGATGGTTACTGATTACTTTTTAATGACTAATGGTCAATTTTAATGTCACAGTTTACGGTCACAATCACATACATGAACAAGCAGTTGGTCTCAGACATCCAATATCCGATCCCAACACCAACAATAAAACCATTACTAAAAACCATCGCAACAACCAGGACCACCACGACAGTCAGAAAACACCTCCAAACACACCCAACAATATACCACCTCCCAACCTCACCAACATCACTGCACCCACAGTACCACCAACCAGAAACACCACCACAACCACGAACAAACACTCATATACCATGACGTCCTACCACAAGCACAGCCACCACTTCCACGACCACGACCACAACCACAACCACAAACAACATTACAACCACATGTCTCCAAAACTATTAACAATCAGATCCTACTACCAATATGACCAACAAAACCACGGCCAAGATCTGAAAATACAATCAGCAAAACCTCAAAATCACTACCACACCCAAAATCACTACCTATTGAACGTAGTAGAAGGTCGAGGTCCTAAATTTACTTTAACAACCAATTGGCGACCATGTTGAGGTCCGATTGTACGTCGAATCTATTTCGAATGACGACAATTATCACCGCTCTTTGCAATATCTGAGCGACGTCGACATTGCGAGCCACTGTGCAACGACGCTCACATGTTCGAAGGAGGTCATCATTATGATGCTGTGGTCTCCGACGACGGCGATGGCAACGGCGACTGCCGTGTGATGGAGAGGTTAGAGAGGCGGGAGGGGGGGAGAGAGAGACTGAGCGAAAGACGGGAGGGAGAGAGAGGATGAAGGATGGATTGAGACGAAGGTGGATTGATATATTTTTTGATTAACCTAATACCGAAGATTTGATTAGAAAAGTTGGGCCCATGATTTATGCACAGTAAAGTTGAAAGCCTTGGAACGGTGTAATTTCCTCAATAAATTATGTGAAAATTTCATATCAAAGAGTTTAACTATGATTTATTTCAAAATTAAAAAAATAAAGTTTAAAATTTCAAAAATAATATAATATTAAAATTTATTTATGAAATAATTGATTAAAAATATATTTTATTAATTAAATAAATTAAGGTAACAATTCCATATAATTTGGTCACAAATTATTGAATTAATTGGTTATAATTTTTTGTCGACCACAATTCAAAAATTTTATATGTTAAAAATTCATCAGTCACAAATAAAAATCGTATAGGTCACAATTTATTTATAGATCACAAATCACAAATTTTATAAATCAAAAATTTATTAAATTAATAGTCACATATTATTCCTTGGTCATAAATAATAAAGTTTATAAGTTACAACTTGTTTCGTGATCACAAAATATCAAATTAATTGTTCACAAATTACTGCCAAATCAATAATTATTGGTCACAACTGAATAAATTTTTATGTCTCACATTATTTATTGATCACAAATCAAAAATTTTGCATGTCAAATATGACTAACTTATTGGTCACAACACTGAAATAAATTGATCACATTTTCCCACTCCCACTCCATTGCTATAGTCGGCTTTACCATTACACAATCACTGCCAACGCCACAACCTATAGTGTACCATCACCTTCACCACCGACAATGCACCACCATCACCGTTGCTTATTCCACAAACACCACCTTCACCTGCATTGCATTACCATTATCACCAACTATACCTCAATCTACAACCACCAGATAACCCAAAACCATCTCCATGTCATAGCTTTGGTGAGATGAGATCAAAAAAATCGAATACCAGATCTGCAGGTTGTTCTCAATCTGTCGATCTCTGAAAACACACTTTTCCGCAACCAACTCTCTGCTTTGTCCTCGATCATGTTGAAAAACTACTCACCATCACTACCACTTCACCACCTGTTCCCGTCAAAATGTTACACACATCGAAAATAGCATCGAAATCTCACACATGAAAGGACCCCCAATTTGCAGTGCTACACGAGCAGTGGCAGACACCTTGCTATGTGTAATATCGATCACAGCGGCGTCACCTAATCCATAGTCAATTTGTACCGCGTCGTTGTTTAGGTTTAGCGACATCTTCAGCTGCACCGCACATAATCACTGCACCATAAAACAACAGTGTTCCAATCCTTTCCAAAGATCCCGCATCGTGTACTACCTTTCATCACCTGCAAGAGGATAGAAAGAGGGTCAGAGGAGAGAATATAGAGGTAAGTGGTTTAGAGAGAGAGAGATGGGAAAGAGATAATCAAGGTCTGGAATTGAAATTGTGTATGGTAAATTAATTATTTTTTGAATAGTTATATTTAGTAAAAATATTTATTTTATAAAAAATTTCATATGATACAAGAAAGATGATAGCCAAACATCGATGGGATCATGGGGCCTACAGGAGTACATAAAAGAAAAAATTTGACTTCAATCGATTTCATCAATTTATCTTATAATGTATAACATCAAAATTTTGCTAATATATTGAATTGCTACAAATTAACTCAAAATTAATGCAATATTGTTTACAAGAACAATTGTAAGACGATGTATTCCATCTTTTGAAATAAAATATAAAATGCATATAAATTACATGGATTCATAGTGTTGCACTGCTGGGGGGGTATCAATTGGGGGTGAGTTATGGGGCGTGTCTGTTCGAATAATTTTAGCTTTTACTATTATTAAATATGGAATTGAATATGTTTTACAATTTTCATTTATACCACATATATTGAGTATATTTGGTGAAAAAAAAGTGAAAATGTTAAAAATGAATTTTTATTAAAAGTGTAGTGCATTGTAATATTTTCTGATGTAGATCGAATTTACAACCACACAATAACAATAACACAAATGGATTGAACTCATGAAACCAACACTTTTCTTATTTCACGAACAATCAAAGAAAACCTAGGAGGTGTTTTCCAATCATTAAATACAAAAAGAACAAATAATCTACTGGGCTAGCAGTCTCTTAATAGGTTGGGCTACAAAATGAAAATAAGAAATACTGAAAATAACAAACCAAGAAACTTTAAATGCTGTTTTAACTTAATAAACGAATTCAAACTGCCAAAATCCATCATACATTATAGCAAAGCGGTGAGTTCATTCAGAATCGTCATGAGCTTTCCGAAATGGAGTTATGAACCCAAAATGGACACCGTATGCAAAAGTTAAGTCAATTTTTTCGAACGTCGACAATCCAAACGTTTTATGTATGCAAGCGTCTGTTCTTCAACATGAACCTCATTATTTGCACTTTTTTTAATGTATGCAATTATCAAGTCTTATTCGGTACTATGTTAGACCTTGTATTTAGCAATCAATTAGATCTCTTAAAAATAAAACATTTGCACCTAGAATATAAAAGTGCTTGTTTGGTACGAATTTTGATAATTGATTTTTTAACCGTTAGAGATAAAGTAAGTCTTATCCGTGAGAGAAGAATTCAAAAATGACGGTTGGAATAATGAAATAACGATCAAAAAAATAGATTTTAATTGATTTAAAATCTGTACCAAACAAGCACAAAAAAATTGATATTGGTTATTCTAGAAAAACATTCTGCAACAGATTTTTTTCCCCTCATGAACATGAAAATAGATCTTTAATCTTTATAGCACAATTAAATGAAAATAGATTTGATCTTAAGGCCCCGTTTGATTCCCATTTTTCTCAAAATGTATTTTCTCTTTTTTCTTTTCAATCATACATTCTTCATTAAAATAATATTACACGTAAATCCAAAACTCTTCATCTACACATTCTCCATCAATCTACTATTCTAAAATTCATTTTTCCACAAAAATGAGTGTCAAATACTCTCTAAGTAATTAGAACGCTTTTCTGCATTGATGAAAAGAGATTTGAAAATGAAACATGCCTGGTATTGTTATGGTAACTAAGAAATTTAGATGATTTGTATGACCTAACTATAAATCGAAAAAGTTACAAAAAAGAATTCACGTAACCATAATGATTTTAACCGAGAGCGACATAATAATATTGGGAATACGTTTGGCAGACATAATTTTTTTTTTCCGAGACTCACAATCTATATTCAATAATTTCTCAACCGCGGAGTCACAAAAAGGACAATCACAGGTCAGTAAACTTCCATACCATATTGACGAGATAACACAATTGTAACTGCCCAAAAGAGAATTTGTTCTATAGACAACGGTGGCAAGAGAAATTTTATACGGATTAAGGATATAACGATGTGGAGGGGGGGATAAAAATCCATGCTATTCTAACAATTGGTTCGTCTCAGATCTCTAGAAAGAGGCGAGTCGAAATTGCAGTGAAAACATTTGGTTATCTCCTTGTTTGAGAAGCTGAGAACTCCGATCTTCTTTCTCGCTGAACAGCTCGAGGAGTAAAAGCAAAACCATGAGTGTGTCGATGGCCAAAGCTGATAGATGAAGGGGAATCTGAAGTGCTTAGTTTCGAGACTGCAGAGATGATACCATCAAGAGTTTCTTCCTCGACTTGCATTGCAGTAGAAACCTCTTCTGTTTTGTGTGATGCTTGTTTACGCTGCAATTTTTGCCTGTGTTTCTTTGAGGGTCGGGCCTTCTTGAAGAACTCGAATGAAGATGGGAATTTATGCTTGTCAACCAGATGCTGCTGCCGGCTCTTGTAAGTCTTCAGCTTCACACCACAGCCTTCAACAAGGCATTCGTACTGTAACACAAAACTAAATAAGAATTTTCACCAACACACCCAAGAATGACGTGTACACAGTCTACAAACTTTATAAGAATCTTATGATTTCACAAAGTATCACCATCCAGCTTTATTTGGGCTAATCAATTTGAACATATAGTCCCCGAAAATTAACAACTTTAGCACGTGCCCCATATGCATGCATGCACACATGAAACGACATAGTTGACACAATGACAACTTAACAAGATACATGCAAAATCACAGGGAGAGACACTAGGGCTAACTTGTCAAGATAAAAGAGACTATCCTATAGCACTGAAGTACGTAAAAGACTGCCAGACAACTGAACTAACAGCCGACACTAAAAGACAAGGAACCTAACCAGTGATTGAAGAGAAAAGCACTAACAACAAGAACATTTACCATAGCAAACCCACGGGCAACTTTTGCCTGAAAGAAAGAATCGTGAGCTTCAGATACATGTATACTGAGCAGGTGTGATGTAGGGTACACTCTTGAGCAGACTGAACAAGATGCAGTATGCCGTGCATGGTAGTGATCTTCAAAGTCGTCCAAAGATTTCAAACGTGCCCCACAACCAACAATTGAACAAAACACTTCCCTGTCAAAAATAGCCTTAGGAAGTTGATGATAGTGCATTACCGAACATAATTATAAAAAAATAAGTTCATTTCTATCACCAGCAAATGCAAGATAGATAAGCAGAAAAAGACAAAATATCAGATATATGAACATAATTCAATTCATGAAATAAATAATCCGAACATATTAATCAGTTGTTGTACATAAAATGGCAATTTTGACGTTTAAATGCAAACAAAATGCATTTGATGTAGCAAGTTTAAGAAACTAAGAAAACAGTGTTAATTTTGAACATCCAATCTCTCACGATTCAGACGCATCACACAGTTTGAACTTCTTCTATCACATACTGACATTCAAACTGCAAGACTGACCAAGACATACAAGTGTCAGATGACATTCCTTGCCTTTCTCAGTTTGTTAATAAACTATAAAAATATAACGCAATCAGAACAAGCCCAAGACCAATATGCAAACTTGCTTGAAGAGTGATGACAGATAAAAGTTCTGTACAAAGTATAAAAGTATCATTTACAGAAATAAATGGGCACCGCCGAAGCTTAAAACCATCGTATCAAATTTCTCCTCCCCAGACGAAAAGAACCCAATTTTGTTCCTTGTTACTAGCATCTTTCTAACTTCATATCATTTGGGCATTTGACGTTTTAAACTCATCTACACTAAATCAAAGAGTAGCAAAACATTTACCTGCTTTCCCTATCTTCCATATTTCGAATATGCAGTTTTTCTTCTTCCGTCAAATCCAATGCAACCTGTTTCACAAAGTTTTAAGATCACTGAATTTCGTTTTCCTAATTATGCTAGAGGTAACGGAAAACAAGAAGGCCGAAAGATCTCATCATCTGGAAAATGTCAAAGAAAATGCAAGAGTTCAAGTCGACTCACTAAAAACACATGGCCAAGGAGCATTGTCTATAAAGCATAGTTCACGCAAAAGAGAATTCACACTGTTCTACAAAATCCAGTCAAAAGAGAAATGAGAGGTTTAAGTCATTTATAGACAATTGATTCACTTAAGAGGGGTTTTCAAGCACTTGCTACTGAGGCTGCATCACCCTTTCATATCACTAGACAATAAAAGGCTTGGTATTTGAGAAGAGTACTGCCACTACTGATCTGACCTAGCACAAGTAAAGCCATCTGTCAACCAATGGGACAAGCCATACATATTGCATTTACCATAAGACTTCACTGGTTGACAGTTACTGTGTACTATTACCAACTTCAGTATTCCAAGTTCCTGATGATATTGTCTGGTGTGACTTGTATAGGACAAGAATGGACATTGCTTATGTACAAAGAGAAAATATGTACATTTGAAATGGGATGGTTGTAACATGACACATTGTAGATCTATGAACAACAGAAGGGAGTCCATAAATCTTCAGAAGTATCTAACTGCAGCAGTTCCGGTAAAAAAAATTAATAAAATGAAGCGACAATAAATCTTTGAAGAAGAAGAAGAAGAGGAGAGCTATAAATCTTCAAAAGTAACTAATTTAGCAGTTCCAGTAAAAATCTTAAGGTAATAAAATGAAGTGACAATGGTATATCAACACACCAATGATGAAAGTCACATCAAAAGAACAAAATTTAAAGTGCAATGGAAGAGTTAAGATCGTCATTTATATCCAAACTTGAACAGGAGACAGAAAGAACAGCACTACTTCATGTTTAGCATACAATTATAAAACAAAGGAAAAAGTCAAATTGGCAATAAAAATGACATATCTGAGTCCAAATCTTCATGAATAGCAGCTTGATACATCTAATTTTATTATCCTATCTTTTCCCAAATGGATATTAAGTTTTTACTCTTGAAGATTGATGTCTGTCTTATTGATGTTCTATAAACTTAAGGGTTGACTTCACATCTTTTCGGTTGTCCATACTCCATATTCTACCTTTATACCTGAAACTTGGAAAAATTTAATTGGTTAAGCATGCTTCCTCAACTTTATCCTAGATCCTAATAATCCTATTAAACATAAAGGAATAGAATTTTGAGCAACATATACAATTCCTTAAAAAGATTAGATTCTAAACTCTTGGAATGACATAAACATAGTTGGCAATATGACCATTTATCTCAGTCCAAAGCTTCACCAAATACAGCTTGATACACTTCATTTTATTACCTTCCCAATGCCACCAAGTTTTTTACTCTTGAAAATTTATACGTGTCTTATTGAAATAAACATAAGTATTGAATTCATCTTCACATCTTTTCAGTTGTTCATACTAAATGTTCTCCCTTTATAGAAGAACCTTAGAAACATTAATTGTTTAAGCATGCTTCCTCTAACTTTACCTTAAATCTTAATAATCCTAGCAAACATCAAGGAATAGAATCTTGTCCACATACAATTCCTCATGAATTTCCTTCTTGGAAAAAAAATACATAACTCTAGCTTCCACAAGCAATCTAGAGGTTACGAATTACTAGATTCCAAACTCTTGGACTGATATGAACATAGTTACTAACTTTACACCTTTAGGCTTCAAAATTGCAACCTAAGTCTTATCTCTCTACATTAGGAGCTTTGATTGGCAGAGCAACTGGAGGACTCCACTTACGGTGCTATGTGCATTGCAGCATCTCACAACTCTTCCTACTGCAGCAATCCAGTTATTAAGCAAAGTCCAATTTGCAAATCCCTCCTCTAGCTGAAATTTCTCCAATTCTTGGTCCAGATGATGGAAAATTTTTCTTTGAAATTCTTTGAAATTGTCTTTTACCTCAGTCACACTTGGCCTCCGTTTGGCCCCCATTTTGGGGAAATGAAAATGGGTGGAATAGTATTTTTTAAAAAAATGAGTGATCGAAAAAGAAGGAAATTTTTTTGATTTACGTGTAATATTATTTTATGAAAGATTGTATGGTTAAAAATAGGAAAGAGAAAAATGAAATGTAATGAAATTAAAATTAATAGGGGCCAAACGGGGGCTTAAGCTGGAGTAATGTTAGATGGAACTGTCTCTGTTACTAATTTATTTGCAGGGACAGGGATTGCCAAGTGAATCACACAAAACCAGCTAGGAGGATCAGCAGGACCTCACAAATGTGATAGCACTGTATTGGATCTTACAACTCTTGCAGCCATAATATTTTTCTTATATATTTTTTTTCTGCTTTCTATATAATTGATTTCTTTTCTTTCCTTTGGTAGCTGTTTTTTAATCTTTCCAAACGCTCAAATTGCTCAACTTGAAGAACAATTAACACCAAGCACAGCCTTCAGCTATTAATCCCCCTAAAATGGCAAATGAAGCGGACTAGCCTAATTTAGTTTTAGTTTTAACATCTTATATCACAATTAACAATTGTACTACAGGCATGACTAAAGTGCATCGTAGAAAAAGTGTTATTTCTTTCTTCAGAAGATCACAACCCTAATCTCCCAACAAAAACTCCTGAGCCCCTGTTTGAGCCTCGTTCTTTAAAAGTTCATTTTTTCTCTCTCATTTTCAACTACACATTCTCTCAATAAAATAGTTTTCAACGTAAACCCAAAATTTTTCATACTTTTTAACCCCACATTCTCCAAAAAATAACCATAGAAAATCTTTTTTTTTTTTTTACAAAAAAAGGGCTCAAACAGAGCCTAAGTTAAAACTTGATAAGAATACGTCATTAAAACCTCAAACCAACTAATACATACAATTAAAATAATAAGAATTTAACATTTGATTTGGCATAAACACATGTACCTGTTTAGCGAGGAGTTCTCTTTCAATGTTGCCCGCTGCAAAGAACGGAGCATCAGGAAAGAACCGGCGACGAATCGGGTTCCAATGCGGAAATCCCAAGCCGGTTTGGATTTCCTCCACCTCCATAGCCATGGTGGATTCTTCCGGTTGAAAATTGAAAGTCGAAATTGAAATTTCAAATGAAATTTTTTTGTCACTACACAAGTGGTCGATCCTGAACACATCAGACTAGTTATAGTCCAGCAGTCTCTACTCATTGGGTCAAGATAGTGGGCTTCAACCTTTGGGCCGACGAAGAATCTATTTCATCATTTTAAAATAAATTAGGGAAAAATTCATATGTGAGTTGTATTGTTTACATCAATTCACAAATCAGGTAAAAAGTTTAAAAATTAAAAAATCAGATTTCTGTATAATTAATTGAAAGTATTTATTAATTAAATATAATAAAGTCACAGTTACACGATTAATGATCACAAATTCATAATTATTGATTACAGATTTACTTATTAGTCACATATCATCGAATTAATTGATTACAGATTATTTTGAGGTTACAAGTAAAAAATTTACAAGTCACAAATTATTTCATTACTCACAAGTCAAAAATTTTGTAGGTCATAGCTCACATCATTGGTCACAAATTCAAAAACATATAGGTCACAGGTCACATATTTCAAATTTGATGGTTACTGATTACTTTTTAATGACTAATGGTCAAATTTTAATGTCACAGTTTACGGTCACAATCACATACATGAACAAGCAGTTGGTCTCAGACATCCAACATCCGATCCCAACACCACCACCAACACCAACAATAAAACCATTACTAAAAACCATCGCAACAACCAGGACCACCACGACAGTCAGAAAACACCTCCAAACACACCCAACAATATACCACCTCCCAACCTCACCAACATCACTGCACCCACAGTACCACCAACCAGAAACACCACCACAACCACGAACAAACACTCATATACCATGACGTCCTACCACAAGCACAGCCACCACTTCCACGACCACGACCACAACCACAAACAAAATTACAACCACATGTCTCCAAAACTATTAACAATCAGATCCTACTACCAATATGACCAACAAAACCACGGCCAAGATCTGAAAATACAATCAGCAAAACCTCAAAATCACTACCACACCCAAAATCACTACCTATTGAACGTAGTAGAAGGTCGAGGTCCTAAATTTACTTCAACAACCAATTGGCGACCATGTTGAGGTCCGATTGTACGTCGAATCTATTTCGAATGACAACAATTATCACCGCTCTTTGCAATATCTGAGCGACGTCGACATTGCGAGCCACTGTGCAACGACGCTCACGTGTTCGAAGGAGGTCATCATTATGATGCTGTGGTCTCCGACGACGGCGATGGCAACGGCGACTACCGTGTGATGGAGAGGTTAGAGAGACGGGAGGGGGGAGAGAGAGACTGAGCGAAAGACGGGAGGGAGAGAGAGGATGAAGGATGGATTGAGACGAAGGTGGATTGATATATTTTTTGATTAACCTAATACCGGAGATTTGATTAGAAAAGTTGGGCCCATGATTTATGCACAGTAAAGTTGAAAGCCTTGGAACGGTGTAATTTCCTCAATAAATTATGTGAAAATTTCATATCAAAGAGTTTAACTATGATTTATTTCAAAATTAAAAAAATAAAGTTTAAAATTTCAAAAATAATATAATATTAAAATTTATTTATGAAATAATTGATTAAAAATATATTTTATTAATTAAATAAATTAAGGTAACAATTCCATATAATTTGGTCACAAATTATTGAATTAATTGGTTATAATTTTTTGTCGACCACAATTCAAAAATTTTATATGTTAAAAATTCATCAGTCACAAATAAAAATCGTATAGGTCACAATTTATTTATAGATCACAAATCACAAATTTTATAAATCAAAAATTTATTAAATTAATAGTCACATATTATTCCTTGGTCATAAATAATAAAGTTTATAAGTTACAACTTGTTTCGTGATCACAAAATATCAAATTAATTGTTCACAAATTACTGCCAAATCAATAATTATTGGTCACAACTGAATAAATTTTTATGTCTCACATTATTTATTGATCACAAATCAAAAATTTTGCATGTCAAATATGACTAACTTATTGGTCACAACACTGAAATAAATTGATCACATTTTCCCACTCCCACTCCATTGCTATAGTCGGCTTTACCATTACACAATCACTGCCAACGCCACAACCTATAGTGTACCATCACCTTCACCACCGACAATGCACCACCATCACCGTTGCTTATTCCACAAACACCACCTTCACCTGCATTGCATTACCATTATCACCAACTATACCTCAATCTACAACCACCAGATAACCCAAAACCATCTCCATGTCATAGCTTTGGTGAGATGAGATCAAAAAAATCGAATACCAGATCTGCAGGTTGTTCTCAATCTGTCGATCTCTGAAAACACACTTTTCCGCAACCAACTCTCTGCTTTGTCCTCGATCATGTTGAAAAACTACTCACCATCACTACCACTTCACCACCTGTTCCCGTCAAAATGTTACACACATCGAAAATAGCATCGAAATCTCACACATGAAAGGACCCCCAATTTGCAGTGCTACACGAGCAGTGGCAGACACCTTGCTATGTGTAATATCGATCACAGCGGCGTCACCTAATCCATAGTCAATTTGTACCGCGTCGTTGTTTAGGTTTAGCGACATCTTCAGCTGCACCGCACATAATCACTGCACCATAAAACAACAGTGTTCCAATCCTTTCCAAAGATCCCGCATCGTGTACTACCTTTCATCACCTGCAAGAGGATAGAAAGAGGGTCAGAGGAGAGAATATAGAGGTAAGTGGTTTAGAGAGAGAGAGATGGGAAAGAGATAATCAAGGTCTGGAATTGAAATTGTGTATGGTAAATTAATTATTTTTTGAATAGTTATATTTAGTAAAAATATTTATTTTATATATAATAATTAATTAAAAAACATCTGATTTTTGAGTTAGTAAACATAACCTATAATTTATAAATTGAGATCTCCGTTCGATTCCCCGCAAGGTGGAATTGGCTTTGTTGCAAGCGGGAGTTATCATATGGGTTAACAGCCTTGGCCTATCCATGTGCTCAACAACCAATTGGCGACCATGTTGAGGTCCGATTGTACGTCGAATCTATTTCGAATGACAACAATTATCACCGCTCTTTGCAATATCTGAGCGACGTCGACATTGCGAGCCACTGTGCAACGACGCTCACGTGTTCGAAGGAGGTCATCATTATGATGCTGTGGTCTCCGACGACGGCGATGGCAACGGCGACTACCGTGTGATGGAGAGGTTAGAGAGACGGGAGGGGGGAGAGAGAGACTGAGCGAAAGACGGGAGGGAGAGAGAGGATGAAGGATGGATTGAGACGAAGGTGGATTGATATATTTTTTGATTAACCTAATACCGGAGATTTGATTAGAAAAGTTGGGCCCATGATTTATGCACAGTAAAGTTGAAAGCCTTGGAACGGTGTAATTTCCTCAATAAATTATGTGAAAATTTCATATCAAAGAGTTTAACTATGATTTATTTCAAAATTAAAAAAATAAAGTTTAAAATTTCAAAAATAATATAATATTAAAATTTATTTATGAAATAATTGATTAAAAATATATTTTATTAATTAAATAAATTAAGGTAACAATTCCATATAATTTGGTCACAAATTATTGAATTAATTGGTTATAATTTTTTGTCGACCACAATTCAAAAATTTTATATGTTAAAAATTCATCAGTCACAAATAAAAATCATATAGGTCACAATTTATTTATAGATCACAAATCACAAATTTTATAAATCAAAAATTTATTAAATTAATAGTCACATATTATTCCTTGGTCATAAATAATAAAGTTTATAAGTTACAACTTGTTTCGTGATCACAAAATATCAAATTAATTGTTCACAAATTACTGCCAAATCAATAATTATTGGTCACAACTTAATAAATTTTTATGTCTCACATTATTTATTGATCACAAATCAAAAATTTTGCATGTCAAATATGACTAACTTATTGGTCACAACACTGAAATAAATTGATCACATTTTCCCACTCCCACTCCATTGCTATAGTCGGCTTTACCATTACACAATCACTGCCAACGCCACAACCTATAGTGTACCATCACCTTCACCACCGACAATGCACCACCATCACCGTTGCTTATTCCACAAACACCACCTTCACCTGCATTGCATTACCATTATCACCAACTATACCTCAATCTACAACCACCAGATAACCCAAAACCATCTCCATGTCATAGCTTTGGTGAGATGAGATCAAAAAAATCGAATACCAGATCTGCAGGTTGTTCTCAATCTGTCGATCTCTGAAAACACACTTTTCCGCAACCAACTCTCTGCTTTGTCCTCGATCATGTTGAAAAACTACTCACCATCACTACCACTTCACCACCTGTTCCCGTCAAAATGTTACACACATCGAAAATAGCATCGAAATCTCACACATGAAAGGACCCCCAATTTGCAGTGCTACACGAGCAGTGGCAGACACCTTGCTATGTGTAATATCGATCACAGCGGCGTCACCTAATCCATAGTCAATTTGTACCGCGTCGTTGTTTAGGTTTAGCGACATCTTCAGCTGCACCGCACATAATCACTGCACCATAAAACAACAGTGTTCCAATCCTTTCCAAAGATCCCGCATCGTGTACTACCTTTCATCACCTGCAAGAGGATAGAAAGAGGGTCAGAGGAGAGAATATAGAGGTAAGTGGTTTAGAGAGAGAGAGATGGGAAAGAGATAATCAAGGTCTGGAATTGAAATTGTGTATGGTAAATTAATTATTTTTTGAATAGTTATATTTAGTAAAAATATTTATTTTATATATAATAATTAATTAAAAAACATCTGATTTTTGAGTTAGTAAACATAACCTATAATTTATAAATTGAGATCTCCGTTCGATTCCCCGCAAGGTGGAATTGGCTTTGTTGCAAGCGGGAGTTATCATATGGGTTAACAGCCTTGGCCTATCCATGTGCTCTCCATCCTAACTCCTGGGAGGCACATTCTGCGATTTACCTCCTCCACGATGGCCCAGGGCAGGGTCGGTGGGGGCCCTTAAGGTTGGGGTTCAACCTTTTATAAATTGAGATCTCCAAATCTCAAGGTCTCCGTAATTTCCACAAATTATTCAGAATTTACCAAACAAAGATTTTATTCCTAAATTTAATGAAAATTAATAGTACTTTCAATTTTTTCACAAATCTATTATCTCACTAACATAATTCAAATTAACTCCTTTTTTTTTTTAACATTAACGACTCACCATTCCCCATACTGATGCAAAATCCCCAATTTACTTAATGCTCAAATTTCATCTACCAAATTCAATCCCCATATTATTCCTAATTCACATCCTTTCTATCATCGTTCCTATCAATCTTCTTCTATTCTTCCATACAGTTCCGTGGCCGGATTATCTATATAAAACTCTTGCCACCTTTATGACATCATCATCATCATCATCATCACTCTTATGTCATTCATCACTCAGATAGTCCTTCTATCGTTCTTGTCACATCTCTATTTACATGAGACAAATATGGATCATGGAGTCATGCAAAAAGCAAACTTGGTTTTGTTGATAGGTCACTCACACTTCTAAAGGAGTAAGACGATATTCTCAACTCGGAATTTTATAATGATTTGGTTGGAAGTTGGATTTTAATTCTGTCTTACCTAAAATTCATCCAATTATCTTGTATGCTGAAATTGCAGCACATATCTGGATGGATATGAATGATCATTTTTCTCAGTCGAATGTTCCTAAAATCAATCAATTGTAACAGTCAATTTATGCCCTCAAGCAGGAAGGCATGTTTGTTTCATTACATTTTACACAACTCAAATCTTTATGGGACGAACTCAATTCCATTATCTTTGTCACTCCATGTATATGCTATAGTCGGCTTTACCATTACACAATCACTGCCAACGCCACAACCTATAGTGTACCATCACCTTCACCACCGACAATGCACCACCATCACCATTGCTTATTCCACAAACACCACCTTCACCTGCATTGCACTACCATTATCACCAACTATACCTCAATCTACAACCACCAGATAACCCAAAACCATCTCCATGTCATAGCTTTGGTGAGATGAGATCAAAAAAATCGAATACCAGATCTGCAGGTTGTTCTCAATCTGTCGATCTCTGAAAACACACTTTTCCGCAACCAACTCTCTGCTTTGTCCTCGATCATGTTGAAAAACTACTCACCATCACTACCACTTCACCACCTGTTCCCGTCAAAATGTTACACACATCGAAAATAGCATCGAAATCTCACACACGAAAGGACCCCCAATCTGCAGTGCTACACGAGCAGTGGCGACTGACACCTTGCTACGTGTAATACCGATTACAGCGGCGTCACCTAATCCGTAGTCAATGTGTACCGCGTCGTTGTTTGGGTTTAGCGACATCTTTAGCTGCACCGCACATAATCACTGCACCATAAAACAACAGTGTTCCAATCCTTTCGAAAGATCCCGCATCGTGTACCATCCTTCATCACCTGCAAGAGGATAGAAAAAGGGTCAAAGAAGAGAGAACAGAGAGGTAAGAGGTTTAAAGAGAGAGATGGGAAAGAGATAATTAGGGGTAAATTAATTATTTTTTGAATAGTTATATTTAGTAAAAATATTTATTTTATAAATAATAATTAATTAAAAAACTTCTGATTTTTGAATTGGTAAACATAACCTATAATTTATAAATTGAGATCTCCAAATCTCAATGTCTCCGTAATTTCCACAAATTATTCAGAATTTACCAAACAAAGATTTTATTCCTAAATTTAATGAAAATTAATAGCACTTTCAATTTTTTTCACAAATCTATTATCTCACTAACATAATTCAAATTAACTCCATTTTATGATATTAACGACTCACCATTCCCCATACTGACGCAAAATCCCCATATCATTTTTGACATTGGCCGCACATAATTGGATAGTTTTTGAATTCAACACACTTTTTCGCTAAATACATTTTGAATTTGTAAAGGATGTCAAACTCCATATAATCCATAGAATATACAAGAAGCATTATTGATTTACTTATTGCTCAAATTTCATCTACCAAATTCAATCCCCATATTATTCCTAATTCACATCCTTTCTATCATCGTTCCTATAAATCTTCTTATATTCTTCCATACAGTTCTGTGGCCGGATTATCTATATAAAACTCTTGCCACCAATATGACATCATCATCATCATCATCACTACTCTTATGTCATTCATCACTCAGATAGTCCTTTTATCATTCTTGTCACACCTCTAATTACAGGAGACAATTATGGATCATGGAGTCATGTAAAAAAGCAAACTTGGTTTTGTTGATAGGTCACTCACGCTTCTAAAGGAGTAAGACGATATTCTCAACTCGGAATTTTATAATGATTTGATTGGAAGTTGGATTTTAATTCTGTCTTACCTAAAATTCATCCAATTATCTTGTATGTTGAAATTGCAGCACATATCTGGATGGATATGAATGATCATTTTTCTCAGTCGAATGTTCCTAAAATCAATCAATTGTAACAGTCAATTTATGTCCTCGAGCAGGAAGGCATGTTTGTTTCATTACATTTTACACAACTCAAATCTTTATGGGACGAACTCAATTCCATTATCTTTGTCACTCCATGTATATTTGGTAATACCAATAATATTGTTGATCAACAAAATCAAGAGCATGACATGAAGTTTCTTCAGGGACTCCATGATTGTTTTTCAGCTATTCGCAGTCAAATTCTCTTAATTAAGCCATTTCCTTCAATTCAGCTTATCTATAATTTTGTACGTCAAGAAGAAAAACAATCAGCGATTCATATTCGAACAGTTCCTACCGTTGATTTAGCAGTGCTTCAGGTGTATAAACCTCCATTTCATCCTTCTAAAAAGCGCCGATGTCCTTTTTGGTCGTACTCTTTCTTAGTACGTATTACCAAATCCATGGTTTCCCAGATAAGTCGGCAAAAAAATCGAGCACATTGTTTTCTACTTTCGGTACTTTTGCTAGTCAATCGACACTTGAACAATACGATAAGCTTCTTGCACTTCTAGCCAAAGAAGAATATGGTGGATCATCAATCCATTTGGGAGGTACAGCACTAACTTATCTATCCTCTAGTTGGATTATTGATTTTGATAGTCAAATTATCTTGATTTAGCAGCGCTTCGGGCGTATAAACCTCCATTCCATCCTTCTAAAAAGCGCCAATGTCCTTTTTGTGAACATCGTAACAAGCATGGTCATACTCCTTTTTAGTACGTATTACCAAATCCATGGCTTCCCATATAAGTCGGTAAAAAAAATCGGGCACATCGCTTTCTACTTCCACTATTTTTGCTAGTCAATTGACACTTGAACAATACAATAAGCTTCTTGCACTTCTAACCAAAGAAGAATATGGTGGATCATCAATCCATTTGGGAGGTACAGCACTAACTTATCTATCCTCTAGTTGGATTATTGATTTTGGTGTTTTTAATCATATATGTACATCTCTTTCATTTTTTCCTTCACATTCGATTTTTCGTAGAAGTGTGTCAGTTCAACTGCTAGATGGTTCTCAAGCGTCTGTGACACACATAGGCACTGTTCATTGTTCATCATCACTTATTCTCACGATTGTATTTCATATTCAGTCATTTATATTCAATATATTTTTATTTCGCAATTAACAAAATCAATAAATTGTAATGTAGTTTTTTCATTCTCTGAATGTATATTTCAAGATTGAGCAATGAAGAAGTAGATTTGTTAGGGTAATGCTCAAAATGGTTTTTTATTGTTGCAAATTAAGATATTATTTGCGATGTATTTCCACGGGCTAGACAATTGCGTCTTTCTTTTTCTCGAAGTACATCTTGTCCTTCTCATTGCTTTGAATTAATTCATGTTGACATTTGATGTTCTTTCTTTACGCCTTCTAAAATGGATTATGTTTCTTTTTAACTTTTATTGATGGTTATTCAAGGTATACTTAGATTTATTTAATGAAACATAAATCTAAAACTTTCAACATGTTAATTCATTTTTTTAATTTAATCAATCGAAATGTCATATTCATTTTCAAAAGTGCAGCACTGGCATATCGCAAATCAGAATTCCAGCAAATGATGAGACAAATTCGGACCATTCGGCCAGCAGTCGCATCTTACTTGGAACGTGTTGGTCCCTCTAATTGGTCACGAGCAAATTTTGTTGGTAATCGGTACAACGTCATGACTAATAACATTGCAGAGTCATTGAATTCAGTCCTCAGGCGGCAATGAAGTTTCCCTATAACTTCGTTCGTCCAACACATTACGATATTGATGCAACAATGGTTCTTCAAGCGGAGAAACACATCTACCAACTGTCATACTGCGCTGACATAAAAAATGGAGGGGGAATTGAGACAATCTTTTGACGCCGGTACAACCTTGGATATACGAAATTTGGATGAACTTATTTTTGAGGTTGGCACAGGTGTAGAAATGTGTACTGTCAACCTTGTAGGTAAGACATGTTCATGTCGAGAGTTTCAGATGCGACAAATTCCATGTGCACATGCGTCCTGCGCTGCGTGCTCAAAAGGTATATCACTGTACGACTTCTACTCCCGTTACTACACCACGGAGTGTTGGCAAGCTTTCTACACCGAACTTCTTTACCCCGTTGGAATGGAGTCAGATTGGATTGTTCCCGATGCTATTAGTTCCATCAACATTTTACCTCCAAATATACGTATAGCACTAGGTCACCCTCCTACCCAACGTAGAAGGTCAAGAGCTGAACTGTGTACCAACACCCAAAAATGTGGCCAATGTGGTGGTTTCGGACACAACAAGCAAACATATAGGAACTTGACATGGAGAAGTAACACGTGCACTTGAATTACTAGTGTATTTTGTGTATGAAATCATTTGCTAACATGGACTATCCATGTGTTCAATAGATTTTTGTACATTTCATGTTTCTATCATTTTTCTTTCCAAATGTAATTGGTAGGATTCGATTTTGTGAATGAAATGATTCACTAACATATATTATCTATGTGTTGAATAGATTTATGAGCATTATATGCTTTCTATCATTTCGTTTCTGAATGTCATCGGTAGGGTTCGCTTTTATTAACACGTAATTTCATGAAGATAAAAGTTAATAACTGCTTCAGTACTGCAATTTTCTTCGTTATTATATATACAACTTGGTAATGGATACAAAAGAAAGCCATGCATGACTCATTTTCTTATGTCACTGACCATACTAAATAGTTGTCACAACAAAAGTAGAAAACCACTATGTGCATATTCGAGGTCACTGCACATACAAATTGGTCGTCACTACAAAAATTATCCATTATCCATATACCTATAAATATGTCATTGGATATGCTTAGACATTTTAGATATACGATCGAACCTTCTACATGTCCTCCACACCCGACAAAGAGGACATAACACTGTCATTGTTATTGTCGTCGTCCGAGCTTATCACTATCACGTCATCATTTCTGATCGAAACTGCCCCGAAATTGTAGTCCACCAAGGAGGCTTGGTTTGCTTCCGGTGGGACCTCCATTGTTACATTCTCACGATTGACATTATGATTACCATCTCCAACTTGCAGTAGCTTAATTTCATCGATTAGATTAGAGAATGGAATGGGTGTAAGGCAAACCCTACGACGGCGGTTTGTTGCTTGAGGAATATATGGAACAACGACATTGATTTCTTCATCTTTTTCGGAGTCGATGATGATAGGGTTGGCCGTTGAAGAGCTAGGTATGGATACGTTCATGACAACATCAATATGTGGAGTCCGTTTAGTTGATTAAGACATATTCATCGGAAGAACTTGTTCACATTAATATTTTGTTCAAAGAACCATGCTTGCATATTGAAGCCAATTCCATTATTTTATAGTGAACACTAAGGTGTGCATTACTGCATTAAAAGTCCTCAAACCAATTCCACCTACTTGTATTTACATTTGATTGACATACTGTGTCCCTATAATATCTTCTACTTGTCCTATCAGTCAATCTTAGCCTCTATTTCGCCCATTTTCATTCCATTGTTAATACTTGGAATAGTATTTATTGGGAAATGCCAAAAAGTAGGAAAATGTTGAACAAAAAATACAAATCGATGCAATTCATGACGTTTCATGTCGTTCCAACACTTCAATAGTTGTTATCGACATTAGTAAGTCGATCATTCGACACTTGAACTTACATTAGATATCGCGTTAACATTTGTACCGAAAAAGGAAATGGTTCATTTCTCGACATTTCATACATTTATTGACATTTGTCGTGTAGTTCTTGACATTATATGCTAGCATATCTTGACACTTGACATTACATTTGTCTAGAATGACAGTACGAACATAAAAAACACATAAATATAGCAATGAACAACTGATCATGGACACCGGTGGTGAAATATAATCAATGGTCACACAATCAAAGTACAGCTAGTCAATACAAATTTTTCACTATTGGGGATGAAGAAAGAATTCGTTATGATAAAGATTTACCGCAATCTTTTATCTATATAGTGACATTCTGTCTGCTGAAACTGATTCTATTGGATGCCCTAGAACGAAACATTCTATATATTTGAGTACAAATATTATGCAATTTGGCCTATACAAGAAATGATTTTACGTTAGTCGAAATTAGTATATACGATAAATTAACTATGATAGTAAATAATAAGAGTTGAAATGCTCACCCATTGTTTGCACGTGGTAGATAAGGTATAATCTCCTGCTTTATTCGTTCATTTCTATGTTTATTTATATCTCGTCTGGTGAAAAGAGGTGAACACTGCAATAATCCTTGGACCATAGTGCATGTTGCTTCTACGTATGCCTTGATTGCATCTGGTGTGTGAATTATTGTTGCAGTCGTATATCTGAAATTTCCATTAAGGAATATTAACCAGAAAAAGATAACATTCATTGCATGGATATGAGCTTGGAATTAATAAATACTTGCACCTCATCCACAGACGACTAGCTATAGGCAATCTACCATTGACGTAGTCTTGTAGGCAAGTTCCATCCCGTTGACCTCTCTGATTTCCCATTTGAAAGTCCAATTGCCACCTCATTTGATGAGAACACTCCTCTTCAAATTGAAAGTCCAAAATTGCATATTATTTATTGACGAGAGTACAACCTTCATTCATACACCAGTTCAATAACTTCATCTCCAACTCAATATGCTAATGAAATAAATACATGTAACATATATTAGACATATTAACTATGAAATCAAATTGATTGTGATTGCCAACCTTCACTCACCGTAATATTCAGATCTTTCGTCGGATCCATTAAAGTTCTTAGCATGTCTCTTTCATAGACATTTCCATTGCCATCGTTCAAATATGCACTATATACATAATTTAAATTACTGTCGAATAAATCAATAGAGAATTTTTGACATTGATATAATAATGTTTAGCATTCGGACAAGTAAGAATGAGTTAAATTTACCTAGATTGATTTGTTAATATCCAATCTTTAATGTTTTTGTATTTTTTTAAGTCATAGTCTTCTAAGAGATGGCCTGTGGATGACAAAGACTTTGTGTATTTCCTCTCATTTTCTCTTTCTCTTCTCTTCTCCATATTTCAACACTTTCAATTTGTTGAGACATTGATGTCTCATGTGGTTGATCAGTAAGATTTGGACTTACATGGGGAGGAACATCCTGCTGCATGAAACCTATAATGGCTTCCATGTTGGATTCCATATTAGATAATCTGTTTAGCATATTCTCATTCTTTTTGTCAATTAAGATCTCACAAAACATAAATTGGTATCAACATAAGATTGTATGTGCTCTTGTTGCTGTTGGAATAATTCTTCTTGCCTTGAAAAATTGCCTGATAATGGGCTTCTTGTTTTTGCGATTCCTAGATGATATGAGTGTTAAACAAGCTTGATAGAGAATTATCCAAGTATGAATACATACCACATTGTATGTAATCTTGCAACAATTTGTTATGTTGTTCGAACAGCTGCTTTTGACTTTCAAAGATTGCATGGTTTAGGGCTCTTGATTTTTCAACAAATTCTGCCTTCAAGTTGGCACATAAACCGGACATATCTGATATCGTATGCTGTCTGCACATATCCAACATTTCTTCCATTCGATCTTCAGTTACATATCTGGAGGCACCAGAAGCAGAACTAGGCCCAACTCCAGTTGAAGTTCTTGATGTACCATGACTGGTCGTTTCTTAGACACAGATGTTATCCGGTATTGGTTGTACTACATTATCTAATTTTCCATTGACAATGGGATCTAATATACTATGTTTATTATCAACTGGCAATGAAAGGCTTGTATACCACGATGTTTGTAATTTTTCTTCCGTAGGCTGCAACGCCGCAATGACTTTGATCTGTAATCATAATAAACTATCAGAATCAATTTGTTGAATTTAACTTGTTAATAATTAAATGCGAATGTCATTCTACATTGAAAAGAAAAAATTCATACCCTTTCAGTATCCAAAAATTCCTTAATATTCGATTCTTTGAGTATTGTATTAGGCCTCCACTTGTACATTCGTGGACTTTGCACCATTTTGTATCTATGGCGACCAACCTTTTTGTCCAATCTGTGAAAATGCTTCATATATCCAATACTGCAACATAATTAAACATAAATGTGATGTATATAATTTATTTTTTGTACAAAGAAATTATACATAATACGTCAATAATTAGAATAGGAACAAAATACCTGAAATGCAAGTGGATGGCCTTGTACTGCATACTTATATTCTGTTTGTTAGTTCGTTGCATTCTTAGTATTCTTTCCAATTGTGACTCTTTCAATGAATTTAACAAAATGAAATATGTTTTACGACCCCATGGATACGTAAGGAACTCATCAAGATGTTCAACCATGCCCAGAGATCTATAATCAATTTGTCTTATAGTCAGTTTCAACACACACTCAAACAACATGACTAATCTCAGTTTAAATTTATCTTCTTCATCTTCACACATGTGGAAAGTTTCAAAAAACATTCTATTGCTAATTCTTTTTGTGCCATTGAAGTATTGATTTCTAAGACGATCATTATTATAATCAATTTCTATGGATAGTTCATGGTAAGGTAGTCCAGTAATGAAACAAAATTCTTGCATGCCAAACCTAGTAAGATGGTCATCTAACCGTACCCAAAGTTCATTATTTTTGCCACAATGTACAATTCTCATTATAAATTTGTATACCAACTTACTAGTCTAATTAAAATTGAAAGAATTAAATTTTATCATAAAGATAAAAGAATTAAAAATAGTTTTGATTCAAAAAAATTAAAATAAATGGAGGAAAGAAAATCTTCTTCATAACAGTCTCCAATATGGAAAGAGAGTCTCCATGTTATGGAGAAGTTGTTCTCCATAACACAGGGAGGATCCTCTCTGTGTTATGGAGAGGTATCTCTCCATCAGTTTGTTTATTTATTTATTTATTTTTGTTTATATGGAAAATATTTTTTTTTTCGATTTATAATTTTTGTATTTATTTTCTCTTTATGCTAATTTTTTTTAATTTTAATTAAATATTATGTATATGTTCTTTATTTAATATTTAATATTTGTAACTTTTTTTGTTTAATTTATGAATTTTTTTTGAAAATTATTATATCACCCATTTTTCCTTCATATGTAAATAACTTTTTGTTCGATTAAAAATTCTTTTTAATTCTTTTCATTTTGTAATATAAATAAAACTATTTTAGTTCAAACTTTATCAACGTTTATAATTTCTACTGAAGTTTTTATGTATAAAATTTTATATTGACAAAAAAAAAGGTTTGACAAATTTCTTTAATTTATTAAAGCTAACCGATTTAATCAGTTTTTCCCTGCATTTCATTTTTTTTTTATGTTCGAGTAGGATAATGAAAGAAATATATATATATTTTTTGCTGTCATAGGTAAGAGCTTCAAAATACATAATTTATATATTTTTTTAATTCTTTAATTTATTTTCACATACATAATCACACACAATCACACATATTATTGAAGCTAATTGAATGAACGAGTACCGAATTTTTATGCTTTACAAAAATATGTGTGACGTTAACATTTATATTGAAACAATATATTTCTTGACATTTGACGTGTAGTTCTCGACATTAAATGCCTGCTAATCTGGACACTTGACATTATATTTGTACAGAACGACATATCAACTAAAGTATATTATTTCTCTACATTTTATTAGAATATTGACATTTGACGCGTAGTTCAGGATATGAAATGCTCGCATTTCTCGATACTTGATATTCCATTTGTGTAGAATGACAGTTCGACTATGAGAAGAAAAAAATATAGCAATGAACACCGTACATGGCAACCGTTTGTGAAATCTAATCAACTGTCACCTAATCGTAGCAATGCATGCTAGCAAAAACATTTACTTTCTGTACCAACACATCAATCTCCATCAAGAATATTTACAAACTATGGACAACCATGTGGGAAATGGTTACTACATCATAGTAGGTAAGACAACACAATGAGAACGAAGATGTAAAGACATAAAATAGTAATCGAAGTCATTATAGCCAAATGCAGTCTATAATGTTTTTCGACTGAGAAACAGATGTTTTGGACAACACTGATTAGTCTTAATATTTAGTAATGCATTATACAAGTCCACTATAGGAAATAATAAAGTTATAAACTGTTTTCAATATGTAACCTTCCAAACATGCCACTAACATATAAACCACAAGTTTGCATCCACAAAATGTCAGATAGACAGTCTGTACCATGAATAAAAATATGAGAATTACAGTGTACACATACTACACACCCTTCTTACCTCTCTTGCGATCGGATAGCGTGAATGGTGTCTTAGTGTTTGCATTAGGCATCTTCAGTCTCAACGATCGAGGTCTATATAGGAGGGATTAGCAATCTTCGATGGTTCAGCATGGATGGCATCATCAATTGGCGAAGCATTCATGGAGACAGCAACTATAGGTACAATGTTTGTAGTCTCTATTACACTATTTGGAGCAACATCAATTGACCTCTCGAATCCAACCCAGTCGTCGACATTCTAAACACATCATTGGTCTGGCAGCCAACTGCTCCGGTTGCACCTTTTGGATGTCGTGTGTCCACTTTTGTATGTGGCGTCAAATTGTGATCGTAACCAATATGGTGGGGGCACACCTCCACCGCAATAGTCCTGAAATCTACCATACTCACTGGGGGCATTGTGTTCCCCAATGTTAGTAGCGACTTCATCAGTCATATGCTGCCTCAAACCGTGCACATGGGTCCCCATATCATTTTCCAAACTAGAAAATCTCATTCATTTCCTCCCTCAACTCGCCCAACCTGCACTCAAAGGTCTCTCTTTGTTCATTCAAGATAGATCTGATCTCATTTGAAGACATGGGCCTCACGGGTGCTCGGTGGCACGAGGTAAAAGAAGATGGACGGTCAACGATCGGGACAAATGGTCTTCATCTCCACCTTCAGCGGGATGCAAATCTTGGAGACGAACTCCATCTGTGTAGTCTCTCCGAGACTTTTGTCGTTGATTGTTGTTTACATTGTGCATAACTTCACATTCTGGTGGGCAATCCTGTATTTCTGTTGACTGAACAACAAGGTTGTCCAGAGCTTGGTCTAGTTTGTCCAGTAAAGCAACCAAACCAGCAATATGTGGTTGCAATTCTTCTACAGCAGTAGAGCACAGCGTCGCCCACAAGTGAGTCTATAAGGGAAAGAAAAAATCGTCAAAATGAAATATTAGTCATTCTGAAATTGTAATAGAAATTTTATATGCAAGATGCTCACATGTGTTTTCTCGAAGAAGTTTGAATATGTTCTGGACTAAGGTTGTCTTGTGACAGTCCAACGCAACATCCTTGGAACATCGTCATCCGTCTTTGTCGCGAATCGAGCTCCCAGCTTCGGGATAGCCTTGTACACCCACAACTTCATGACGACCAGAATGAAAGTTACTATATACAGAGGGACATAATGTTGGATAGGGTAAATGAAATGAAAATATGGAACATGTGTACCTGAACAGCAAGAGGAAAACCATACAACGTGTAAGACATTCGGTTACAGTCGTGGACCTTTGCTAAGTCTGTCTTTATTCCCCATCTACGAAGAAGTGATTTGACAAAAAGTTTGAAACACACTGTTCTCCATGGGTAGACATTGAAGAAATTCAAGTAATCCACAATGGAAAGAGTTTCAGGATGTTTACCCATATTTCAGTCTTTGTAATTGAAGACCCCTTCAATAATCAGTGCCAACCCAAGTTTGTAACGATCATTACGTTGGTTACATTTCAGGAAAACGTTCTCCATGTCAGTACACGTTACCCGGTCTCTACAGGTAAACAATTTGTCTCATAGCCGGATTTTTCCTAGGATGTTGTCCAAATTGTCACCTTTTGGTACTTTACTACACTTCAACCTGGTGATTAATGCAAACTCTGGTAGTCCGAATCATGCAAACCTTTGGTTTAAGGGATTCACCTTGAACCAAACCTCGAAACTTTTGCTAGAAAACACCGATCTATTTACCATTTCGTAAATTAATTGCTCAGACAGTTTCAACTCCGACAATTTGGCAACATGTCCTATGCAACTTTCCTCGAACATTCGCTTTTGTTGTGCATTGAGTTTGTTGAGGACAATCGTTATATATTTCATGTTACTGACATGTGAAACTTGCGCCGAGACACGCTCTTCTTTCGGTACTTTGAATCGGTGTGAAGACGTCATCTACATATAGAAAAAAACACATAAAAATGTATTAAGAGAATGTACGAAAAAAATCTAAGAAATGACAACAGGAAAAAAAAACCAAGAAACAATTGAAAATGCTTGCTATCTAATCGAATAGGTACCCATAAAGCATAGTGTGCAAGGTACTCATAAAGCATAGTGTACAAATTCAACGGAATACAATACATTAAAATTAGAACTACCTTCAAAATGATGACTAAGATCTATGGATACATTAGCATCTAATGAAGAATCACAAAGTTCAATTTCAAATTTAGTTTTCTTTTAAAGATAGTATGGGAAGTGTTTGTAGACGTGTGTGTATAACACAAGAAAGTAAGTAGTAATGTTTACAACTCATTCATTTTTCACGCATTTAGCCTTCAACTTGAAAAGAAGGATAAGATGGCAATTCTCATGTATTCGAAATCAATTGTTCATCGTGCACAAACTAATCTACACATTAATAGTGCAGCTGCATCAAAAACTATGAATCTGCTCTTGTATAAAAAAATGTTATTCACTTATCACTTGGTGTGATGGTTTAAACCCCAACTACAAAGGAATCTTGTGAGAAGAGAAATTAATTCGTCTGTTAAATAATCTATGCATGTCTATATGAGGCGAGGTTAATGGCTTTGAATTGGAGTCAACAATTTCGACTACGTTAAAGTGATGGATAAACACGTACAGGTAGCCCATATAATATAATTTACACACATATTTGGAGGCAGCCAATAATATATTAGACATACAAGCCTAAAGAAAATGAGGGGGTAGCCAATATTTCACATTTTTACACACTCATTGGAGGCCAGAAAGTGAGGATTACACGTATACATAAGAGAGTCCCCTTGACAGTAAAATATTGGTCGGTTGTCGTTATTTTATATAGATATACACGCAAGAACAGAGCAAAATAAGAAGAAAACGATGGCTATTGCCATCGGTAGCTGTTCGGGGAGAAATACAGAGCCAATATACAAGCCAAGAATTGTTGGCTGCCTTTATTATCTATACATATACATAGAAAACTGAAGCACTGTAGGAGATATGTATACATACACATGAGGAATTTATTGGGCTACATACATGCATAGGAAATTAAGCTTATACACCAAGTTTTGAGCTAATTAATTAACATATACACATATATAAAACATAATAACGAGAAGTCTACTAAACTCTAACTAAAACCTGCAACTATAAAAAATTAAATACAACATTGTAAAATCAAATAAGATGAAATATACATTAAAATTACAACAACAAATAATAAAAAAAAAGAAAAAAGGAAAAAAAATGTATCTATGTAAAGTTACCTTATTGAAGGTAACTAAATAAGACGGAAGCGATTAGGGGAAGAACTGAAAGGTTAAAGCTGCAGCAACTCTTCACGGCGACTCTTCACTTCCAATTAAATCAGTAAATTGTAGCCTTGTATTTCTGGGTTTCTAAGCTGAGAGAGAGGATTTCACATTTAGATGCAAATTAAATGAAGAATAGGAATAGAGTTTTATGTTTTTGTATGGGTTTGATTTATAAATGGACCTTACCCATTTTTCAATTCAAATGACCTGACAGACTTATTTAATGTGATTGACATTTGTACTTTTTGAAACAAGTAGCATAGGTTATGTGTCCTAATTTTATTGGCAACATAATTCTTAATGATGTGACAACATTTGAATACTACTTTGGAATTAGCAGTTGCAGACAGTGGTATTCTTGTCCAAATAATTGGAAAATGGACATTGCAAAAAATTTGAACATTTTTGCAAATGTCTATGTAAAAATGGACATTTCAGGCAATTTTCTCAACAAAATATTGGAGATCCGTCGAGAGATTCCACATGGATAACTATTTGAGTATCAGTAGTTAATTTTTGATGTTCGATAGTGAAATTGATCCTTTAACTTAAGGTCGTCATAGTGCTTTATATAAGGACAGTCATACTTTGGTCATATTGTATGTTGCTCTGTCGAGGGCCACTAATATAGCATCGTTCTGGTATATTAAGAATCATATAAACTTTGTAAATGACCAATAAAAGATTCGTCATTCTTAGATAGTAAGAGATTATGATTTACATTTTATTCAGTTAAGTTGATAATGAAATCTTTGGCCAAGGTGTAATTATAAGTCGAAAAGGTGTTTTCGACTTATATTGACTTAATAGTCGAATGAAAGAAATGATCAATAATCGAAATTGACACACATCCATATCTTGTAATTGACCAGATCATATTGACAAAGGGATAATAGTTTCATGGTTAACAAACAAGTTTGATTTTTTCATACCAAGTGACATTTTTTGTTACATGTATTGCCCTAACATATTGTTAGTTGTCAATTTCGAACGACGAATGTGAATTTGTGATAAATTAAAAATGGGTATTTTAACTTATCGATTTTGATTATATCAAAATAATAATTTATGTTGTTAGGTATCATGATTGGGAACCTAATGTGTAACACACAAAATGAGAACTAGAAGAATGAAAATTGTCAATTAATTAGTTGACAAGTGTTGGATAATTAATTAATTGATTGGGTTGCTTATTAATAGGTCTGAATTAATTAAGTCATAGACCAGATTTAATCAATTGGATTGATTAAATATTAGACTGGATTTAGTTATGAAATGGGCTGAGCCTGTTTGGACTTATACAAATAAGCTACAAGCTTTGAAAACTATAGGGAAAAAAATTAATATTCTTGCTAGCCACAAGAAAAGTAAAAAGCTTGGTTCTCTCAATTTTGTTCCCTATGTGGATTTTCATTGGAAACTGAGCAATTAGATAGTTGTGGATTGCAAATCGCAATTATTGGAGTTCAAAAAAAGTAAAAGAGTTTGCAGAATTCAACAAAGGTATAATTGTATCACAGTTTCTATCTAAACACAAAACAGTTTCTATTTAAATACAAACAAAATTTTTGGTGGGAATTGAAATATTGTTTAAATTTCGCTGTGTACGATTAAGTAAATTTCCAATAGACCCTTGTGTTTTGTCTCTTAGATTTCAGATTTTATATGACCTCAAATACCTCCTGTCCTATTTTGTGACTCCAAATATTGCATTGAGAAGCTGGTAATATACCGGGATTTCGATGGAGCAAAAACGTACTGTTACATTTCAACTTTTATTAAAGTAAAACGTTTCTTACACTGAAATGTCCATTACACAAGCAATTACAAAAATATGGCCTCCAGCGACCAAT
This sequence comes from Olea europaea var. sylvestris, assembly GCF_002742605.1. NCBI lineage: Eukaryota > Viridiplantae > Streptophyta > Magnoliopsida > Lamiales > Oleaceae > Olea > Olea europaea. The sequence continues at coordinate 169,500 of NW_019229260.1, forward strand.
GAAATTGATTGGTAAAGGTACGTTTTTTGGTTGCTAAAAATCTTTACGACCAAAAATCTGTTGTCGCCAATTCACCGTCGGTGAAAATTTTTACCGATAAAAAAGAAGTGGTCGCTGAATGATGTACCTTCAACAACCACCAAATGGTTGGTAAAAGGTCTCGGTTTGGGGCAACAAGTTGGTTAATGTGATGTCACCTTTGCTTTCTGAAGAATGGTTTTTTTTTATATACGCAGGTGATATCACCTATTGCCGACGTACATTGTTTAGTGCGTAATAATATTAAATTTTTTTTGGTGGTGGTGAAAGTTTATTTCTATTATGACCGTGACATTGTAATTCTTGGCTGCTATATATGGAACACAAAAATAATTTGAGCTACGCTATCTGGAAACGTGTAAAGTTAGTGATGGTACTGGAGAAAAAGGTAGGCTCCAGAATGACGATATGCTCAACATGTGGCGGTAGAGGTCAAGTTATGAGAACTGAATAGACACCTTTTGCTCCAGTGACCATTTGCTTCTAAGATCATGATTTGTATGTCACCAACAGGAGTAGTGGACAACATTCATGCTTTACTTCATTTGATAAAGATG
>NW_019229260.1:170668-182103 GCF_002742605.1 Olea europaea var. sylvestris
ATGATTTTTCTTCTCAATCCTTTGGGGTAACAATTTCTCTATTATTTGTACATGTTTTCAGTTGAAATTACATCAAATCAGCTACAGTTTCGAGCTCGAAACTCGGGTCGTCGAACTCTCCTATGATTGGTTGACGAGGTCGGTGGCCATGTGTCAAAGTTTTTCTCAGATAATGATGACCCTTAGACAACTTGAAGATTCCGAGCTAGGGATTGGTGGTCGTGGACGGTGGTCACGTCACTCCTGACGAATGGGTAGATTAGAGAGGTTGATGTGACAAGGGGTAATCATGACGTCTCCTGAGTTTGTGGCGAAAAATCTGATCTGGGGTCTTAGCGGAACTCGCATTTGCTTGAGGTGGGGCCTACGATTGTTTCTTATGTGGTCGGAGTTCGGTGGTCAACAGTTACCCCCCATGTCAGTTCTTCTGTAAGGGGGAATGACCTTTTAACTCGGTTGGTGTTTTCCTAGGAAGCGTAATTATTACAGTGCCAAGTGTCGAGTTTGTGATGGGGATGAGCTGTAGGTCACTCATGGTGGCTTCTTTGGGAAGTTTCAAGGTGATCATATTGGTCCATCAATTTTTCCTCCATCTTTTGGATAGACGGCTCGGATTAATCCTTTTAATCTTCCATCCTTTTAAATTCTTTTTGTGCCTCTATTTCACCCTACTTTATGTGACTTTTTCTCTCCAAGGTAGCAAGAAAAATCTTTTAGTCCATCTATCTTTATTCTTAAGTGGGGTCATTTTTTCTTCAGTTCCTAGGTATTTTTCTGTATCTTTTCTTCGTCCTTTCGATACACATTTTCATCTCGATTTGTATATGAGTTCCAACAAATCTAGGGTTCATTTTTGGGAAAACTAGCAGGAAGAATTAGTCCCTTCAAATTCCAGCTCGTCCTCTAGTTGTAGGGAGATCTTTACCCCTATTCTCCTTTCGGTAGTTAACCCAGTTACTGTAGCTCGACCTAGAGAGATGGAGTGGATTAGGGAAGATTTGGGCAGTGAGCAGGTAGAATCTCATGAGGACAGTGAGGGGAATGCCTAGGAGGAGTGGGGGGACGGTTCCTATAGGTCTGCCATAACGGGAGATATGCTAGCGAATTGGAGAGACAAGTGTGGCATTCCTAGCTCGATCATAATGATAATCCTCGAACCATCTGACCAGGCTGATAAGCTTCCCATAGGATACGTGGCCTTAAACTCTGCCATTTTACAAGTTGACCTTAGGCTCCCCATTCCTAGGGTCATACGTAGATTTCTTTCCTACTGGAGTATAGCTTCGACACAGCTATGTCCCAATGGGTGATGGACACTGATTGCCACCTTGATTATTTGGAGCCAGTTAGGAAATCCTGAGCTCGGTGTCAAATAGTTCAATTCTTTGTTAACCTTTAAAGAAGACGGTAGGAATTTTGACTGGTGGTACAGTAGTGTTAGACCTAGGATTGGTGGTTCCCTAGTGCTAGACACTCCTTCTTCGATTAAGAAATGGAAAGAAAAATTTTTCTATGTGTCGGGGGACTAGGAGTTCCATTTTGTCGAGGTGGATAAGGAAGGTGTTGTTCCCAAACTCTACCATTCTTTGTGTAAGCAACACTCCCTTGATACTTAAGCTAGAGTTGACGTTGAAGAATTCACTGATCGCCTTTGTTTTGTTTTGCAGATTACAAGAAGGTGACCTTGACCAAAGATATTTAGAGACGAGCTAAGGCTATAAAGGCCCTTCCAAAAAGACAAAGGTCTTGTAGATACGTGATCTCTGATTCGATTTAGGGTGGCTTTGATTCAGACCGTTCCCTCAAGTCAAACTTCAGCACAGCCTTCCGCATTAGCCGAAGCTAGCCCAGGTAAGAAATGAAATGCTTTATTCCCTTAGTGAAGTTATGTGAAAATATTGAATATTTTATACATGTATTTTCAGTTTGTTGTCAGAAAATGTTGGGGTATAAAGTGGCTAAAGCAGTTGTGGCGGCTAAGGAGAAGCGGACTAAGGTTCCAGATCGGCTAGATAACCTATCTGAGGAGACCAAAGAGGAGGTCCCTCCTTTGAAGAGAAACCTTGGTTCCTGAGCCAATCTCTGAGGATCTGCCCAGTCCGACTCTAATATTTTTTCCCATGCCATCACCAACTCCGGTAATGCCTATTTCTGTTTCTGTTGCTGCCACAAATAGCTCCAACCAACCTCAAGAGAGATGCCCAGATTTGCAGAGGCCGAGCGTGGATGGTTTGGTGGGCCACCAGCCTGAGATATTACTAGACTTCCTTCGAGCTCCGTCTCCATCTAGGAAAACAATGGCTGTCCTTGTGCCTCCCCTGCGTGATTCTGCCAATCTCTTGACCAGGAGTTGATATGATAGGGAGCAAAGTTTTTTAAACGAAATACCGCTTGGGAAGGCCATTATCATAGCTCAACGCCATAGCCACCGATCTGTCCTATATATGACGACACTAGCTTTTGTGCACTTGGATTTTATAGTGTATTGTGTCTAATAGGTTTATTTAACTTTGAATCAGCTGAAAGCTGAACATGACAAGTTGCTGGAGGCTTAGGATCAGGAGTTAAGCCTTTATCAGGACATGGAGAGGGAGAATGCTAACTTTTCTTCGAAGGAGAAGGATTATGAAGATAGGTTGAATAAGATAGGTGTTGAGCTAAACTCCAGGTTGGATTCCAAGGCGGAGCTGTAAGAGGAGATTAGGAATCCGAGAGCTTTGGGAGAGGAGGCTATCCGTAGGGCTGAGATGGAGCGTAATAAGTTTGAGGAGGAGCAAATTCGGGTAGAGGAGACAGTGAGGAATGTTCAGAACACGAATGATAGAGCAAGGGTAGCGACCAAAAAAGTCGAATAAGCTGAGGCAAATGCTGTAAGGGGGTCGAGCTCTGGAGGTTATCTCTTGAATTTGATGCTTTAGCCCAGGATGCCTATGTTGTGGCCCTGGAAGAAGTCGTCAAGCACATTCGTAGGGAGAGACCTGGGTTCGATGTGGTGTTCCTTGAGAAGGTGGTCGAGGAACAAAAGAAGGAACTTCAATGACCAACTGAGGAATTTTCACTAAGAGTCGTAGTACTTACGATCTTAGGTCGGCTTGTACATAGAGCAGAGCTTTTGAGAATTCCTGAAGAGGAATTTCCACTGAGTTGTAGAACAATACTTTCAAAATAAGGAGTCCCTTTTATTTATGCAATTGTTATAGAAAATGTCCAATATTATGGATCTTTCTTGTTTTACTGATAGTACTCTGCATTCCAAGGATGGGGTAAAGATCTACCTCCCAAGTCTTCCAGTTCATACGCTTCTCTTGGCAGGATCTTTATTATCAGATAGGGACCTTCCCAGTTCGGTCCCAAGTATCCGCTGCCGACCTCCCTTGTGGCAAGGAATACCTTTCGTAGGACTAGGGATCCTATTTCAATTTTTCTTTTTCGTACTTTCTGATTGTAGTACTTGACATTTCGTTGTTTGTAAACGGCGTTTTTGAGTTCAACATTGTTTCTTTTTACTTCAGCAAGGTCAAGTTTTGTGTGAAGAGCCATATGATTCTTTTCTTCGTCATAAGCAGTTATGCAAAATGAGGAAATGCCAACCTCTAGTGGGATTATAGCCTCGACATAGAAAGCCAGTGAGAACGGGATCTCTCCAGTGCTGGTACTTGTAGTGGTGCGATATGACCAAAGCACACTAGGGAGTTCTTCGGCCCATCCCTCTATAAACACATCAAGTTTTGCTTTCAATGTGTGTTTAATGATTTTGTTAATGGCCTCAACTTGGCCATTTGCCTGCGGGTGGTTTGGTGTTGAGAAATGTTTCTTGATGCCAAATTCTTCACAAATGTCTAAAAGACGGGTGTGGTCGAACTGTTTTCCATTGTCCATGACGATGAAGTGAGATATGTCGAACCTACCGATGATTGATCTCCACAGAAAGTTAGTTGTCTTTTGCTCGATAATCTTGGCAAGGGGCTCTGCCTCGGTCCATTTGGTGAAGTAATCTACTACAACGATCGCGAATTTTACGCCTCCCTTTCCAGTGGGCATAGGTCCAATCAGGTCGACCCTTCACTTTGCAAACGGCCAAGGTGCTATCACCGGGTTCAATTCGCACAGCGGGGTTTTTATGATGGGAGCAAGGCGTTAGCATTTGTCGTATCTTTTGACAAACTTGAGGACGTCACGTCTTTTGGCGGGCCATAAGTATCCTTGACGTAGGATCTTGTGGGCCAAGGATTGTCCACTGGGAAGATTTCCACATATTCCCTTATGAACGTCATGCAGGGCGTGCTGTGTTTCCTTTTCATTTAAACTCCTCAATAAGGGTATAGAATATCCCCGTTTGTAGAGGACATTATCAATGAGTGTGTATTTGGCTGAGCTGATTCGGAGTTTTCTCGCATCTATTGAGTTTTTGGGGGTATTTCTCGATCTTCAGGTGTGCGATGATCTCATCCTATTAGCTTGGTTTGGGATCTATCATCATGAGGGCTATTTCCGCCAATTCAGTGGTCGGTAGTGATATTCTTCCCATAGGAATGCTGTCAAATTCTTCAATTCCCTCACGGTGGCTAGGCGAGCTAGGGCGTCAGCGTTGCCATTCTGAGATTGGGGAATTTGCTTGACTTGGACATAGTTGAAGCTTTAGAGCTTTCCTTACGACTCGCAGGTAATTTTCCATTCTTTTTTCTTTCGCCTGACATACGCCATTGATTTGATTTACGAAGTCTCTGTATATGATCAGGTTGGGAATTCCCAACCCTAATGCCATCCTTATTTCGACAATAAGGGCTTTTTACTTGGCCTCATTATTCGAAGTTTTGAAGTCAAATGATAGGGCTTCACAGAATATGCATTGTTCTGGGCTGATTAACACAATGCTTACCCCAGATCACTCTCCTATAGATAAACCATCAACATAAAGCTCCCAAGGAGTCTTTTTGGCAGCTCATTGGTAGGTATGTTGCAGAACTCGGAGACGAAGTCGGCGAGTGCTTGAACTTTGATGGAGGAATGGAGCATGTACCATATGTCAAACTGTTCGAGCTTTACTGCCCATTTTACCATCCGACTTGAGGTGTCGGGTCTTTACAATGTTTATCTTAGTGAAGAGTTGGTGAGGACTTCGATGGGGTGTTCCAAAAAATACGGCCTCAATTTTCATGGAGAGCTTTGCTCATGTAATAGATTGGGTGTTGGACATCATTATCTTCTCGGGTTAGGACGACACTGATGGCGTGTTCTAAAACAGATAAGTATATCTTCAGGGCTTCGCCTGCCTTAGGCATTGAGAGTAGTGGGGGTCGAGCTAGCTGTTTCTTTAACTCGTTAAACGCTTCTTGGCAGTCTTTGGTCCATTCAAACTTCTTTCTTCCTTGCAGTGTGTCGAAGAAAGGTTTGCATCGGTCCGTAGATTTAGAGACGAACTGGTTGAGGGCAGCAATCCTCCTTGTCAAACTTTGTATCCTTTTGGATTTGGTTGGGGCCTCTATTTCGATAACAGCTCGTATTTCTTTGGGGTTTGCTTCAATTCCTCGGTTATTTGCAATGTATCCTAGGAATTTTCCAGAGCTGACCCCAAAGGCACATTTTGTAGGGTTCGGTTTCATTCCATTCTTTCTCAAAATATCGAACATCTCGGCCAGGTGTCGACAATGATCTTTGGCTTTAGTTCTTTTTACCAACATATCATCAACATATACTTCTATTGTTTTTCAAATAAGTTGGGAGAACATGGAATTCACAAGTCGTTGATAGGTGGTTCCAGCATTTTTGAGATCAAATGACATTACCTTATAGCGATAGAGACCTTGGTCAGTGACAAACAATGTATGTTTCTGATCTGGTTCATACATCGGTATATGATTGTATCAGAAGTACGCGTCCATGAAGCTGAGTAATTCGTGCCCCGTAGTAGCATCCACCATTTGATCTATTCTTAGTTGGGTGAAGCTATCTTTAGGGCATGTTTTGTTGAGGTCGGTGAAATTTATGCATACCTTCCAATCTCCGTTGTGTTTTTTCACAAGAACTGGATTTACGACCCACTTGGGATACTTTGCCTCTCGATGGAAACCATTGTGCAATAGTTTTGGCACCTCCTTGTTGAGTGCTTCATATCTTTCGGGATTTAGAGGTTGTCATTTTTGTTGCTTCGACCGAACTGAGGGATCCACTTGCAATTTGTGGCATGCAATGTTGGGGTCTATCTTCCCCATGTCTCCATGGTTCCACGAGAAAACATCGAGGTTCCGTCTGAGAAAGTTTACAATTTCATTTCGGATAAAGGGCTGCAGTTCGTGGCCCACTTTGAGTTTTCTTGATGGATCGTGGGTACAAACTTGAACTTCCTCCAGTTCTTCTACGGGTTCTTCTCCTTCAATTTTGAACGCGGGTCTAGTGAACTAAGCTCGAGATCTTCTACGTAAGCTATATACACTCCTGGGATGGTGCGTTGATCATCGGCGTAGGCTTTCAATTTACACTTCTTGGCGAGTTCCCTATTTCCTTTGACTTCGCCACACCATAAGGTGTGGGAAATTTAATCGAATAGTGGTATAGGGACACTGCTGCTGTTAGGCTGAATTTCAGGGGTTGTCCCATGACAGCGTCATAAGGCAATGAGGTGTTGAACACCACGAATTCGAAGTTTGTCTTAACTTGATGAGGCATCGATCCAGACTCGACTTTGAGTTTGATTGATCCTTTAGCCGTGGTCAAGGCTCCGCTTAATCCAAGGACCATGTTTGAGTATGGCCTGAGGAGGTTGGCGAGTATACCCATCCATTTGGGAGTGTCGCTGAAGAGAATGTTAAAAGCGCTCTTTGTGTCCGTCCACCAACACTTTTGGGATGGTTACCCCTGCTGCAGGTAATGAGATTACCAGAACTCCGGGGTAGGGATGTGGGTCTGCCTCTTTTTTGTCAAAGGATAATTGGTCATCCGTGGTTTTTCGGAGATGCTTCTCAGTTATGTCGATCTTGGAGAGATCCGCAGCAATAGGCCTATTTAGCCTGGCTTCCCCGGCTTGTGTGTTTGCCCTGTCCCTTAACTTATAAACTTGTGGTTTAGGCAGGTTGATATTACACGCTCTAGCCCCAGCCTGGTTCTCTCGGATTATTCCAGTCCCGTAGGGGGTGGGAAACTTCATACAGTAATGATAGATTGATGTGGAGGCTTTCAGCTCGTGCGATATGGGTCGTCCCAATATCACGTTATAGTTGGATGGCAGGTCGGCTACCGCGAAATTTTCCAGAATCCTTCTTTGGCGAGGGGCTTCACCCAGTTCTACAACAAGGACTATTTAACCTCAGGCTTCGATAGGATCTCCAGAGAATCCTTGCAATTTTCTTGAGTATGGTTGAAGATAGCATTCTAATATTTCTAATTGACTTAGAGTTTGTGAGTACAGTATATTGATCGAACTTCCATTATCTACCAACATTTGGTGGACTTTTACCCTGGCAACTGGTATGGCGATCACTAAAGTGTCACTTTGATCTTGGAAGATTCCTTAGGAATCTTTCTCCGTGAACTAGAACCATTCAAGGTTTGTACCAATTTGCGGGGTTTGCTCTCCATAGCTTGACATGTTTCGTGCATTTCGAGCTTGTCTTCGTCTTATCCTTCTGGATCCTTCAACAAACTGGTTTCCTCCGACCATCATTTTGATTTCTGCGTGTGGGGGTGGATTGCGATTAGGAGCCACCTGCTGAGCTGTGGTCCCTACCGCAAAGGCAGTTGTGGCTGAGGTCGGTTTGCTTCTTTTGGTTTGGCAACGAAATCTTGTAATCGACCTCTGCAAATTAAGGATTCTATTTCCTCCTTCAATTCTTGATAGCTATCAGTCTCATAACCCTCCATCTTGTGATATTGATAGTATCGTCCTTGTTGGTGTCCTATCTGCCAGTTCTATGGGACTATCGGCCTGGGAAATGCCTCTTTCTCCCCAATTTGCATGAATACCTCTTCCAAGAAAGCTTTGAGTGGGTGGTACTCTTGAAACCTGTATGGTTGGGCCTTAGGACGATCTCTTTCTCTTCTGTCATTCTTCTTTTCAGACTGGGGGCTGCTATTAAACTTTCTCTTTCGCTGTATTGCTGAGATCGGGACCACATGTAGTTTCCTCCTGGTCAGAGGTTGCTTCTTCAGCACTTATGTATTTCTCAGTTCAGTTCAAGAACTCGTGATAAGTTCTTGGGCCGTCCTCGTGTACCGACCACCAGAATCTCATTCTGGGCCTCAGTCCAGCTAGTACGGCCATAAGTGCGGTGTTGTCAAATATCTTTTCAACTTCCATGGATTGTTTATTGAATTTGCTCAGATAACTTTTGAGGGATTCACTTTTTCCCTGCTTGATACTTACTAGCCGCACCTTGGGCGTGGTTCAGGCTTTGGAGCCCATGAATTGGGCTAAGAATGCTGTGGTTAGATCGTTCCAACTCTTTACCAACCTCTGATGCAGTCTCCTAAACCATCTCTGTAAATGAGAAATATCGCTTTGTAAGGTAGTCTTCAATGCCGCCTCTATTTTTTACCTCTAGGTTAGCGATGTGTCTTTTTAGTGCGCTCAGTTCGGGTTCTACCTATTCCTATTCCAGAGGACATTTAAGGTCGGATTCAGCTTGTCCTTGAGTAGGGGTTAGTGAGTGTTGGGTTTCCAACCTGTCGAACACACTGCCAGTCCTTTTTGCCACGAGATCCTTACTCCTTACTTCATCAGTTCGGCTTCTAGAGAATTCTCCTTTTGAAAAGTGAAGAGTCCTCCTGGTGGGGAGACGTCTTGCCCTTGTTCTTGCAAGGGATTCCAACTCAGTATCTGGTGAGGAAAAAGTGGGCTTAACTTCGTTCCAATCGTCCCACTGCATTTGTTAATTTTTCCAGGTCTTCCCTTGTGGCGGTCATTTGTTGGTCTTGTCATCTTGGAGAACTTGTTGGAGTATTAGTTTCATGAGGGTGGGTACGAGATGGATTTTCGGAACTGGAACTACGGCTCCTGGTTCTCCGATTTTGGGGGGGGGAATGAGGCTATTTTTCACAATTGGGCCCTCCTTCTAGCGCCAAACTGTTGACGTCAAAATTTGTAAGACTGATCTTGAGCCATCTTTAAGAATAAAAAGGGCGAGTTATTGCTAAATGAGCCATAAATCAGCTGAGAAAATATAATCATGTAATGGTTTTTCTTCTCCATCCTTTGGCGTAACAATTTCTCTATTATTTATAAATGTTTTTAGTCGAAATTATATCAAATCACCCAAATCAGCTACAGTTTCGAGCTCGGAATTCGGGTTGCCAAATTCTCCTATGATTGGTCGACGAGGCCGGTGGCCATGTGTCAATGTTTTCCTCAGATAATGATGACCTTTAGGCAACTTGAAGATTTCGAGCTAGGGATTGGTGGCCGTGGGCAGTGGTGACGTCACTTCTGACGAATGGGTTGATTAGAGAGGTTGATGTGACGAGGGGTAATCATGATATTTCTTAAGTTTACGGCGGCAAATCCGATTTGGGGGTCTTAGCTGAACTCGCATTTGCTTGAGGTGGGCCCTGCGATCGTTTCTCATGAGGTCAGAGTTCGATGGTGAACAGGTATAATTTTTATCACAGTTTCTATCTAAACACAAAGCAGGTTCTATTTAAACACAAAAAAAACGCTTGATGGAAATTAAAATATTGTTTAAATTTGGCTGTCCATGATTAATAAATTTCCAATAGACCCTTGTGCTGTCTTTCAGATTTCAAATGTTATACGACCTCAAATACCTTCTGTCCTATTTCGTGACTTCAAATATTGCATTGAGAAGCTAGTAATATACGGGGATTACGATGGAGCACAAACGTACTGTTACATTTCAATTTTTATTAAAGTAAAACGTTTCTTACACTGAAATGTTCATTACACAAGCAATTGCAAAAAATATGGCCTCCAACGACCAATGAAATTGGTCGATAAAGGTACATCTTTTGGTTGCTAAAAATCTTTGGTGACCAAAATTCTGTTGTCGCTGCATGGTCACTAATTCACTGTCGGTGAAAATCTTTAACGACCAAAAAGAAGAAGTCGCTGAATGATATACCTTCAGCAACCACCAAATGGTTGGTAAAAGGGCTCGGTTTGGTGTAACAAGTTGGATAATGTGATGTCACATTTGCTTTCTGAAGAATGGTTTTTTTTATATACACAGGGGATATCACCTATTGCCAACGTACATTGTTTAGTGCATAATAATATTAAATATTGTTTGGTGGTGGTGAAAGTTTATTTCTATTATGACCGTGACATTGTAATTCTTGGCTGCTATATATGTAACACAAAAATAATTTGAGCTACGCTATCTGGAAACGTGTAAAGTTAGTGATGGTACCGGAGAAAAAGGTAGGCTCCAGAATGACGATATGCTCAACATGTGGCGGTAGAGGTCAAGTTATGAGAACTGAATAAACACCTTTTGCTCCAGTGATCATTTGCTTCTAAGATCATGATTTGTATGTCACCAACAGGAGTAGTGGACAACATTCATGCTTTACTTCATTTGATAAAGATGAACAATTGACAATCCAACGGAAAAGAAGAAAAGAAAAACATAGTACTTTCTTATTGAAGTATATGCTGAAATCTAGAGACTGTGGAGCTAGTAAGCTGTTTTTATTTTGGTGCATTCTGTTTTGATGTTCTGCTCAATGAAATCTTGGGTTTTCAAGATTTATATCACGTGCTACCTTAAATGTAGGTCAATGTACATTCGTGTAAGAAAGGCTCGTTTACTACTCTTTAGTATCATTTTACCAGATAATTGAGGAAGATGCAATGACAAGTGACATGCCTTTAATTTGTTCAAAACTAACGTTTTCAACTTCTCTCAGGTAGTCATATAATATATTAATAACTATTCTCTTAATAAACTGCACTTGTTGGATGCTTTAGATCTGCCAGTAATAATTGCTTAAAGAAAAGGTTTGACAACAGTTTTCATGGTTCCAGTTTGCTGATATCTAAAAGAATAGAAATCAAATGCATTCAGAATACCATAAAAACCAAAGTAGACATGAATGTAGCACCTACTTCTCAAAGGCTTCTGATAATAAGAGTGAAAGGTGGACGTTTAATATGACTTCCAAATTAAAGATCTCACTCTTGAAGCTTTCATAATCCAAAATTTTCACCCCAGTCCAATCATAATATGATGCCTAATCCTCAAATATATTACAAATCAAATAATTTCTGAATACAATTTCATCCAGCATATTCATGAAGTCAACAACCAAAACCAAAAACAAAACAAAGAAATAAAGATCAACAGTGTTTACACAATTAGATCAGATTTCTTAAAATTCTTAGAAGATCAATCAATCCAGTACAATATGGATAATCAACAATTACTCGACATTTGCATTACATCAAAATATATATATATATATATATATATATATATATATATATA
>NW_019229260.1:182256-185105 GCF_002742605.1 Olea europaea var. sylvestris
ATATATATATATATATATATATATATATATATATATATATATATAATTTTGATTCATCATTTTGGATTGACATCTAACAATGTGTGGGGAAATCACATGTGACGGAAATGTTATGTGGTATGACAAAACCAAATTTGTTCGTTTACTATGAAACTATAATCCCTTTCTCAATATGATTCGATCAATTACGAGATATGAAGTGTGCCGATTTCGTGTATCGATCATATCTTTCATCCCACTATTAAGTCAATTTAAGTTAAAAAATATTTTCGACTTATAAGTACACATTTGCCAAGATCTTTATCAACTTAACTAAATCAAATGTAGTTCATAATCTCTTACTATCTAAAAGTGTCGAATCATCTATTAATCATTCACAATCTTGATATGATTCTTGACATACTCGAATGATGTCGTATTAATAACTCTTGACAAAGCAATATCCAAAATACCAAGGTATGCCTATTCTCATATAAGGCATTATGATGGCCTCAAGTCGAATGATCCATTTCACCACCAAACTTTATCAACTAGCCATTGGCACTTAGATAATTATCCGTGCGAAATTTCTCCACCGAGTCTCCAATATTTTGCTCTCTTAACAAAAGGTCTACGTGCTCACTTAAGTGTCACCACATTTTAGATTGTGATTATAGTTACTTACTTCACAAGTAAGAAATGTTACACGTGATGGTCTATCTGTAATAACGATATCTGTATTTCATTATTACTTATGATTGCGAATGATTTAAGATTCAGTGTATCTCACAATTATAATTTCTTGTGATTTATGAAATTATTAAGACATAAATTTATGGACTCTATTATTAAAATTAGTAGAATACTAATTCAATTGAATAATAGGTCTATCATAAATAAAATACATTAATCGTTTTAAAAGTATTTGCAATCTAAATTGATTTGATTTAGAGCATAACATAACATTTACAAGTGGGAAGAAAATAAAGTTTTAAAGGTTTGTGATTGTGGATGGCACATATAGAAAATTGAGTATAATTTGAAAAAAAAAAAAACTTCGGGACTATAACTGCAACTGCAATTATTATCATTATTATTATTTAATTTTTGCAAATTTACTGTTTTTAATGGTTAAACTAATGAAATTAAATGGTATGGGGATTTTTCGCAATTATAAAGTTATATTTGGCACAAAAGGCTTCAAACAACCCTTTTTGTCCAATAATTATGATTTTCGCACATCTAATAGATAAGAATGTTTCCTACTATTAAGCCTTAAACTTTTAGAAAATACACATGTACTCATATATTTAATTGATACAAATTACAAAGGAATTCGAATGAGACAGATTGTGACCTTTTAATAAAAAAAAAAAATAATAAAAGTGAAGGAGACTGCCACTTCTCTCATTTTCATTTTCACATACCTTGAATGTCTTATTTGAATTGATATAAAGTTGATTTTTCATATATATTAACTCAATGTAATTGATACAAATTTGAATTTTACTACATACAAATTCAAAATTATTGATAAAAGATGAAATTTCATATGTACTAGGGGGGAAAAAAAACCTCAATAGCATTAAAATCAAACAAAATATGAAATAATTGAATAAAAAAATAGAAATAATACAAAGATTTAGATTTGGATTGATTATTTACAGATTTGGGGAAGAAATTTTTTGAAGAAAAAGTAGTTGAAGCAACTCCTGATTTTGTCTGGACTTGATTTGTACAAGATATCCTCTTATGATTTCGATTTTGCTTGATTTGGAGTTTGGTGGATTCAGATTTTTTTTTTGAATTTAGAGCTTTATCTTTCTGATTTCTACACTGGATTTCTTACTATTTTTGAGGTGAAATATTAGTATTTATATTTTAGCCTATGCTTATAATGATTCTTAAAAACCACCCCAAAATTTAGGGCCTTTATATAAGTTGCCCTTGCACCAAATAGCCATTCAATAGATTTTTTAATTTTTTTTATAATTGATTTTATGAAAATGGTTTTTTATTTAAAAGAATTCACGGTTAAAAAATAATATAAATTTATTGATTCTTTTATCGAAAGAATGTGTTGTTAAACATGAAATTGAGAAAATAAATTTTAAAGAATTCCTACCAAATATGGACTAATTTTAACCGATCATATAACATTAACAAATAACTGAAGTAATGGACCAATTGTCATTCCAATTAGGGTAAAGTTTAGTGGCCTGATTGTAACTGGATTGAAGGTTGAATGACCTCTAGTGATATTAATTTTATTGATTTGCATGGACACATTAGTGAATTCATCTAGCACGTTAACAAAAATAAATAGAATAGCTCAAAGATTTTAAATTAAAATTTAGTGACTCGATTGCTTCAAGTTGAAGTTCAATGATCCAATAGTAATTAGGTTGAAAGTTGAGTTACCTCTTCGATGTAATTAACCTCTATATTATCAGATTCATTGATTAGACTTAAAATTTAAAGTACGGGCCTCGATGTGAAAGTTTACTAGAAAACTATAAGGCACGATTTTATTGATTTAGATGTAACATAATTGGTTTTGGGAGATTAGATTTTGTAAAGAAAATTTAATAAAACAATGATATCAAAACTGATTGGTGCAATACGACATATAAATTTTGATTTGTGAGGTACTTAACTCAATTGGTTAGAATTGTGACGAGTGTAGGAGATGGTAACATTTTTATTTATAAAGGATTTTGGTATATTTAATTGCATATGACAATTATTTATGAACTAATACATTGAGATTATTATTAGTATATTTAAAATAAATATATATTAAATGCTTGCATACTCACTCACGCTTATTTAATAAAATAATTGTCCCTAACTTCCAAATTAGTAATGCT
>NW_019229260.1:192399-243399 GCF_002742605.1 Olea europaea var. sylvestris
GAATGGGTTGATTAGAGAGGTTGATGTGACGAGGGGTAATCATGATATTTCTTAAGTTTACGGCGGCAAATCCGATTTGGGGGTCTTAGCTGAACTCGCATTTGCTTGAGGTGGGCCCTGCGATCGTTTCTCATGAGGTCAGAGTTCGATGGTGAACAGGTATAATTTTTATCACAGTTTCTATCTAAACACAAAGCAGGTTCTATTTAAACACAAAAAAAACGCTTGATGGAAATTAAAATATTGTTTAAATTTGGCTGTCCATGATTAATAAATTTCCAATAGACCCTTGTGCTGTCTTTCAGATTTCAAATGTTATACGACCTCAAATACCTTCTGTCCTATTTCGTGACTTCAAATATTGCATTGAGAAGCTAGTAATATACGGGGATTACGATGGAGCACAAACGTACTGTTACATTTCAATTTTTATTAAAGTAAAACGTTTCTTACACTGAAATGTTCATTACACAAGCAATTGCAAAAAATATGGCCTCCAACGACCAATGAAATTGGTCGATAAAGGTACATCTTTTGGTTGCTAAAAATCTTTGGTGACCAAAATTCTGTTGTCGCTGCATGGTCACTAATTCACTGTCGGTGAAAATCTTTAACGACCAAAAAGAAGAAGTCGCTGAATGATATACCTTCAGCAACCACCAAATGGTTGGTAAAAGGGCTCGGTTTGGTGTAACAAGTTGGATAATGTGATGTCACATTTGCTTTCTGAAGAATGGTTTTTTTTATATACACAGGGGATATCACCTATTGCCAACGTACATTGTTTAGTGCATAATAATATTAAATATTGTTTGGTGGTGGTGAAAGTTTATTTCTATTATGACCGTGACATTGTAATTCTTGGCTGCTATATATGTAACACAAAAATAATTTGAGCTACGCTATCTGGAAACGTGTAAAGTTAGTGATGGTACCGGAGAAAAAGGTAGGCTCCAGAATGACGATATGCTCAACATGTGGCGGTAGAGGTCAAGTTATGAGAACTGAATAAACACCTTTTGCTCCAGTGATCATTTGCTTCTAAGATCATGATTTGTATGTCACCAACAGGAGTAGTGGACAACATTCATGCTTTACTTCATTTGATAAAGATGAACAATTGACAATCCAACGGAAAAGAAGAAAAGAAAAACATAGTACTTTCTTATTGAAGTATATGCTGAAATCTAGAGACTGTGGAGCTAGTAAGCAGTTTTTATTTTGGTGCATACTGTTTTGATGTTCTGCTCAATGAAATCTTGGTTCTCAAGATTTATATCACGTGCTACCTTAAGTGTAGGTCAATGTACATTCGTGTAAGAAAGGCTCGTTTACTACTCTTTAGTATCATTTTACCAGATAATTGAGGACGATGCAATGACCAGTGACATGCCTTTAATTTGTTCAAAAATAATGTTTTCAACTTCTCTCAGCTGGTAATATAATATATTAATAACTATTCTCTTAATAAACTGCACTTGTTGGATGCTTTAGATCTGCCAGTATAAATTGCTTAAAGAAAAGGTTTTTCATAACAGTTTTCAAGGTTCCAGTTTGCTGATATCTAAAAGCATAGCAATCAAATGCATTCGCAATACCATTAAAACCAAAGTAGACATGAATGTAGCACCTATTTCTCAAAGGCTTCTGATAATAAGAGTGAAAGGTAGACGTTTAATATGACTTCCAAATTGAAGATCTCACTCTTGAAGCTTTCATAATCTAAAAATTTCACCCCAGTCCAATCATAATATGATGCCTACTCCTCAAATATATTACAAATCAAATAATCTCTGAATACAATTTCATCCAGCATATTCATGAAGTCATCAACCAAAACCAAAAACGAAACAAAGAAATAAAGATCAACAGTGTTTACACAATTAGATCAGATTTCTTAAAATTCTTACAAGATCAATCAATCCAGTACAATATGGATAATCAACAATTACTCGACATTTGCATTACATCAAAAAATGAAAATAAAAATAAAAATATATCCTTTTCTGTGTGATCAATTAAGTTCCAGATTACGATGTCTAACGATGTGAATTCTTATTTTGATTAATCAAAATAAGATAAATTAAAACACCTTTTAATTTATCATTAATTTACCTAAATTAATTAATTTTGATCCATCATTCTGGATTGACATCTAACAATGTGTGGGGAAATCACATGTGACAGAAATGTTATGTGGTATGACAAAACTAAACTTGTTCGTTTACCATGAAACTATAATCCATTTCTCAATATGATTCGATCAATTACGAGATATGAAGTGTGCCAATTTCGTTTATCGATCATATCTTTCATCCCACTATTAAGTCAATTTAAGTTAAAAAATATTTTTGACTTATGAGTACACGTTTGCCAAGATCTTTATCAACTTAACTAAACCAAATGTAGATCATAATCTCCCAAGGTTAGGGAAAAATTTCGGCACATGATGGCATCACTTGTCCTTTGCAGCTCCATCCACGAAGTGTACTTATCAAGGTGGCTAAGGGGATCTCCCTCTCCGTTGTATGCTGTCATATGGGGAATCTTCGATTTTTTTGGTAATGGCTCGATGAGGACATTTTCAGTGAAAGGGGAATGTCGCTTGGTGAGGTAATCTTTGAAGCACTCATTTCGGGCTCTGCTTGCTCCAAGTGACATTTAAGGTCGGTTTCAACGTGCCTTCGCATAGGGGTTAGCGAGTGCTGAGTTCCTAACTTATCAAACACATTGCCAGTTCTTCTAGGGACGGGCTCCGTTGCAGAGACCTGGCTTCTGACTTCGTCAATTCGATTTCTGGAAAATTCTCCTCTTGAGAAGTGGAGGATCCTCCTGGTGGGAGGATGTCTGGTCCTTGTCCTTGCTGGGGATTCCACCTTAGTGTCTGGTGGGGACAAGTGGGCTTGATTTCTTTCCAATCGATCAATTGCATTTGTTAGCTTTTCCAAGGCTTCCCTCATGGCAGTCATTTGCGGGTCGTTTGTCCGATTTTGATCTTGCCGTCTTGGGGAATTGGGTGGAGTATCGGTCTTATAGAGGCGAGTATGAGACTGACTTCTAGTTCTGGAACTACGAATCATGACTCTCGTGTTTTTTGTGGGGATGATGGGGCTATTTTTCACAATACAGGACCTCCTTCTAGCGCCAAACTGTTGATGTCAAAATTTGTAAAGATTAATCTCGAGTCAACTTTAAGAAAAGGGGTAATCTTCATCTATTATGAAGAAGACCAAAATGTATGTTTAGAAGATTAAATTGTATATTGTGTTTGTAAGAAAGTTCACCCATCCTTAGGAGAATTGTCTCCCTACTATTTATACATGGCTACAGCCGAAATTACATCAAATCAATTAAATCAGTTATAGGACCGAGCTTGAAAATCAGGTCGTCGAATTCTCCTGTGATTGGTTGACGAGGTCGGTTGTCATTTGCTAATGTTCTTCTCAGGTAATGATGACCTGCAAGAAGTTGGGGATTCGAGGCCTTGAATTGGTGGCTTTGGACAGTGATGACGTCACCCTTTACAAGTGTATATGATTGAGAGGGTGATATGACAAGACATAAGGGATCTGCAATCATTATGTCTTTTGAGATTACGACAGCAGTATGATCGAGTTGATCTCCCATGGCCGATCTCACATGCGCACGAGGTGGAGCCTGCAAGCCACAATTATGAGACCGGAGGTCGGTGGTCAACACCAAGGTATGCCTACTCTCATATAGGGCATTAGGATGACCTCAAGTCGAAGGATTAATTTCACTACCAAACTTTATCAACTAACCATTGGCACATAGATAGTTATCCATGTAAAATCTCTCCATCGAGTCTCCAATATTTTGCTCTCTTAACAAAATATCTACATGCTCACATAAGTGTCACCACATTTTAGATTGTGATTTTAGTTACTTACTTCACAAATAAGAAATGTTACACGTAATGATCTATCTGTAATAACGATATCTACAATTCACTATTACTTATGATCCCGAATGATTTAAGATTCAGTTATATATAATTAGTATCTCACAATTATAACTTCTTGTGATTAACAAATTATTAAGATATAAATTTACGGACTCTATTATTAAAATTAATAGAATATTCATTCAATTAAATAATAGATCTATCATAAATAAACTACATTAGTCATATTAAAAGTATTTACAATCTAAATTGATTTGACTTAGAGCGTAATATTTACAAGGTGGGAAGAAAATAAAGTTTTAAAGGTTTGGGATTGTGGGTGGCACATATAGAAAATTGAGTATAATTTGCAAAAAGAAAAAAATAATAATAAAATAAGAACTTTGGGACTGCAATCGCAATTATTATTATTTTTTTAATTTTTGCAAATTTACTGTTTTCAATGTTTAAACTGATGAAATTAAATGGTACGAGGGTTTTTCATAATTAAAAAGTTATATTTCGCACAAAAAGCTTCAAACAAGGACCTTTTCTACTATTCCAATAATTATGAGTTTCGCACAACGTCTAATGGATAAGAATGTTTCCTACTATTAAGCCTTAAATTTTCAGAAAATACACATGTACGCATATATTTAATTAATACAAATTACAAAGGAATTCGAATGAGACAGAATGTGACCTTTTCATTAAAAATAAATAAATAAAAATAGGAGTGAAGGAGAGTGGCACTTCTCTCATTTTCATTTCACACACCTGAATGTCTTACTTGAATTGCTACAAAGTTGATTTTTCATATATATTAACTCAATGCAATTGATACAAATTTGAATTTTACTATATACAAATTCAAAATCATTAATAAAAGATGAAATTTCATATGTGCTAGAACCCAAAAAATAAATAAAAATCTCAATAGCATTAAAGTCAAACAAAATATGAAATAATTGAATAAAAAAATAGAAATAATACAAAGATTTAGATTTGGATTGATTATTTACAGATTTGGAGAAGAAATTTTTGAAGAAAAAGTAGTTGAAGCAGCTCCTGATTTTGTTTGCTTGATTTAGAGTTTGGTGGATTCAGATTTTTTTTTTGAATTTAGAGCTTTATCTTTCTGATTTCTACACTGGATTTCTTACTATTTTTGAGGTGAAATATTAGTATTTATATTTTAGCCTATGTTTATAATGATTCTTAAAAACCACCCGAAAATTTAGGTCCTTTATATAAGTTGCCCTTGCATCAAATAGCCATTCGATAGAATTATTATTATTATTATTATTATTATTATTATTATTATTATTATTATTATTATTATAATTGATTTTATAAAGATGAATTTTTTTTTAATTTTAAAAAATCCGTGGTTAAAAAATAGTGTAAATTTGTTGATTCTTTTATCGAAAGAATGTGTTGTTAAACATGAAATTGAGAAAATAAATTTTAAAGAATTCCTACCAAATATGGACTAATTTTAACCGATCATATAACATTAACAAATAACTGAAGTAATGGACCAATTGTCATTCCAATTAGGGTAAAGTTTAGTGGCCTGATTGTAACTGGATTGAAGGTTGAATGACCTCTAGTGATATTAATTTTATTGATTTGCATGGACACATTAGTGAATTCATCTAGCACGTTAACAAAAATAAATAGAATAGCTCAAAGATTTTAAATTAAAATTTAGTGACTCGATTGCTTCAAGTTGAAGTTCAATGATCCAATAGTAATTAGGTTGAAAGTTGAGTTACCTCTTCGATGTAATTAACCTCTATATTATCAGATTCATTGATTAGACTTAAAATTTAAAGTACGGGCCTCGATGTGAAAGTTTACTAGAAAACTATAAGGCACGATTTTATTGATTTAGATGTAACATAATTGGTTTTGGGAGATTAGATTTTGTAAAGAAAATTTAATAAAACAATGATATCAAAACTGATTGGTGCAATACGACATATAAATTTTGATTTGTGAGGTACTTAACTCAATTGGTTAGAATTGTGACGAGTGTAGGAGATGGTAACATTTTTATTTATATAGTCATAATTAATAAATTTTGGTATATTTATTGCATATGACAATTATTTATGAACTAATACATTGAGATTATTATTAGTATATTTGAAATAACTATATATTAAATGCTCGC
Source organism: Olea europaea var. sylvestris (assembly GCF_002742605.1). Taxonomy (NCBI): domain Eukaryota; kingdom Viridiplantae; phylum Streptophyta; class Magnoliopsida; order Lamiales; family Oleaceae; genus Olea; species Olea europaea. The sequence goes on from NW_019229260.1 coordinate 198,483, forward strand.
ATACTCACTCACGCTTGATTAATAAAATATTTGTCCCTAACTTCCAAATTAGTAATGCTAAAGGGACAATTTATGTGGCATACTATAATTCATTTGGACCCTATTTAATTGGCAATTTTTTGTGTGATCCATTAAGCTCCAGATTATGATGTCTAACGATGTGATTTATTATTTTGATTTAATCAAAACAAGATAAACCAAAATACCCTTATAATTTATCATTAATTCACCTAAATTAATTAATTTTGATTCATCGTTTTGGATTGACACCTAATAATGTGTTAGGAAATTACATGTGGTGGAAATGTCACGTGGTATGACAAAATTAAATTTTTTCGTTTATCATGAAACTATGATCCTTTTCTCAATATGATTCGATCAATTACGAGATATGAAGTGTGCCAATTTCATTTATTGATCATATCTTTCATCCCACTATTAAGTCAATATAAGTTAAAAACTATTTTCGACTTATGAGTACACATTTGCCAAAATCTTTACAACTTAACTAAATCAAATGTAGATCATAATCTCTTACTATCTAAAAATGTCGAATCATCTAATGATCGTTCACAATCTTGATATGATTCTTGACATACTTGAACGATGTCGTATTAACGACTCTTGACAAAGCAATATCCAAAATACCAAGTGTTGAAGTCAAAATTTTGTAAAGATTAATCTCGAGTCAACTTTAAGAAAAGGGGTAATCTTCCTCTGTTATGAAAAAGACCAAAATGTATGTTTAGAAGACTAAATTGTATATTGTGTTTGTAAGAAAGTTCCTGTCCTTAGAGAACTGTCTCCCTATTATTTATACATGACTCCAGCCGAAATTACATCAAATTAATCAAACCAGCTACAGAACTGAGCTCGAAAGTCAGGTCGTTAAATTTTCCTTTGACTGGTTGACGAGGCTCGTTGCCATGTGCCAATGTTCTTCTCAAGTAATGATGGCTTGCAAGAGGTTGGGATCCGGGGCCTTGGATTGCTGGCTTTGGATGATGATGACATCATTCTCTACAGGTGTATGTGATTGAGATGGTGATGTGACAAGACGTAAGGAATCTGCAATCATTATGTCTTTTGAGATTATGGCAGTAATATGATCAAGATGATCTCCATGGCCGATCTCACACGCATACGAGGTAGAGCCTGCGAGCCACAATTATGAGACCGGAGGTCGATGGTCAACAGATTGCCCCCCAGGTTAGTGCTGTTTTAAAGGAGGATTGGCCTCTGCTGTTGGCCCTTCTTTCTAGAAATGTCTTTAATGTGGTTCCAGGTGTCACATTTCTGCAAGGGGTGAGCTGTACAGCATTCTTGGTGGCTTCCTTGGGAAGCCTTTATCAAAATGACGTAGTTTTGGTTGGGTGAATCTGGTTTGTCCATTTTCTTTCATTTCTTTCATCTAACAGCTAAAATGAAGTCCTTTGATATTCTTTCTTTTTAAATACCTCTTGGCTTTTCATTTCACTTTTTACTTTACACAAATACTCTCTCTTGCGGAAATAAGGAACCTTCAGTACGCCCTTTCTTCCATTTTTGAATGAGGTCATCAGCTCCCAATTCCCAGATATTCTTCTGTTTGCCTTTTTCATGAGCTCTGACGAGTTTAGAGTACACTTCTGGAGAAACCAGCAAGAAGTGTTAGTACCTCTCACCCTTAACCCTTGTCCCTATTTTGATTGTTAACCGAGTAGATCTAGAATGCCCTACGAATATGGAGTTAGGCGAAGAGGGGTCGAGGGAGGAGGTCGGATCCTATGGGGAAAGTGAGGGGAATGATTCGGAGTATGGAGTGAGCACGTATAGGTCGGTATTAACTGCTGATATGTTAGCTAGCTGGCGTGCTAAGCATGACATTCTGAGCTCGATAATAATGATAATCCCTGAACACTCTGACTTGGCAGACTCTTTCCCAGTGGGATGCGTCGCCCTGAACTCTGCCATCTTACATGCCTGGCTAAGACTGCGTGTTCCTAGAGTAATCAGCAAGTTCCTCTCCTTCTAGGGAATAGCTCCCACCCAATTATGCCCCAATGGATGGTGAACTCTAATCGCCACCCTGGTCCTGTGGAATAAGCTAGGGAATCCCGAGCTGAGTATAGAGCAGTTTAATTCTCTTTTCACATTCAAGGAAGACGGGAAGAATTCAAACTGGTGGTATACCAACATTAGGTCGAGGACGGGCAGTCTCTTAATTTTAGATACCCCCTCCTCAATTAAGAAGTGGAAGGAGGAGTTTTTCTATGTGTCGGAGGAGTAACAGTTTTACCCTGTAGAAATGAACAGGGTATGTCATTCCTACACTCTATCATTCTTTGTGTAAGTAACTATCTTTAGATGCTTTGGTCGAGGTGACTAGTGAAGTAGTACTTAACTTTTGTTGTGTTTTGCAGATTACAAGAAAGCAACCTTGACAAAGGACACTCAAAGGCGAGCTAAGGAGACAAGGACCTTGTTGAATAGACAAAGGTCGTGTAAGTATGTGATCTCTCTCAAGTCTGTCCACAGTTGGAGTGTCTACCTCCATCCTAGCTAGCTCAGGTGAGGAGTAATTTAGTTTTCATAGAAGAACTAGTTAGTATTATTTATTTATTTATTTAGAGAATAAGTGTTGCTCTAATCTTTTTTTTTTTTCAAAAATGCTGGGCTACAAGGCTGCTAAAGGGAAAAAAGAGGGAAGCTCTAGCTTAGATTGTCATCCCTTCTGAGGAAACGAAGGAGGAAGTTTAGCCTCTGAAGAGGAATCGTTCAACTATGCCAGTTCCTATTGCGGTTCCGAAGGCTGCATCTTTGGAGCTACCGAGCTCCTCCCCATCAGTTCTTCTTGTTACACTGTCTCTATCTTCGACCTCACCTCAAATCAAAGCTGCTGGCAGCTCAACTAGGTCACAAGAGAGGTGCCCAGACTTACAAAGGTCGAGCTTAGATGGACTTTTGGGACGTCGGCCTGAGATACTGTTGGATTACCTCTATGCTTCTTTTCTATTGAGGGAGAAGAGAGCTATGCTTCCCCACCTCTGTGTGATTTTTCCAACCTACTGACTAGGAGGTAGACAGACAGAGAACAAAGCTTTTTGGCCAAGATGCCAATTGGAGAGGCTATAGTCACTGTTCAGCTTCATGGCCACTGATCTGTTTTGTACATGATGGCAGTAGCAGATAAATTATTTTTCTATACCAGTGCATTGTGATTGCGTTGGCACCTCATGCCTCATTTGTGACTTATCTTTTTCTATTTGACTAGATGAAGGTTGAGCCGGAAAAATGCTGAAGGCCAAGGATCAGGCTGTCGCCCTTTACGAGGGTATAGAGGTGGAGCAGGCTAGGTAAGCAGCTAATGAGAAGGATTATAAGGACAAGCTTAATAGGATGGGCTTTGAGCTAAATGCTAGCTTGTCCTCCGAGCATAGGCTTAAAAAAAATAGAGGCGTTAAGAGTCTAGGGGAGAAGGCCAATCAACTGGCTAAACTTGAGAAATAAAGGATGGATGAGGAGCGTGCTTGGGCTGGAAAGGTTGTCCAAAAAGTTGAAGAGGCCAATGGCAGGGCCAAGGAAGCTATTTAGAGGGTGCATAAGGCCGAGGCTAAGGCTATCAAAGCTGTGGAGACATGGAGGAAGTCTCCTGAATTTAACGCCTTAGCTTAGAACGTTTATGTGGTGGCCCTAGAGGAGCTCGTCAAGCATATTAATAAGGAATGTCCTAACTTTGACGCTGCTTTCCTTGAGAAGGCACTTGACGAGCAGAAGAAGGATTTGCAAAGGCTATCTGAAGCTGCAAGAGTTGGGGTGTCCCTTTCTAATGAAGATGCTGAGCCTAACTCCCTAGTTCCCCAGGAACCTCTGGCTTTCTAGGATATCCTGTCCCTATTTTTGAACCTATGTACTTAATATTCTGAGCTTCGGTGAATATTTTTTTTCTTTGAACTTGTTTGACAATGGTTTTACATTGCAACCTGTAAGTCTTTGGTTAATGTAAGGAAGCTTTTTCTTGAGATGATTCTATCGAATGCTTTAACTATTGTTTGATTGAACCGCCTCCTTTTGAATGGTTTTGGGATAATTTTGCTAACTTAGTAATGAACTCATCTATTTCCATCGTGGTCATGACGTAGTAATACAGGGGTTACAGAAATCTTTTAGGAGGGGCCTCATCTAAGTGTCGCAGGACTTGCGACTTTAGCTCGATCTGCGTATGGAGCAGGGGTTTCAATAATTCCTTAGGAGGAATTTCGCCTAAATGTCGTAGCACATATGACCTTAGCTCGGCCCACACAAAAGCACGAATTTGAATAATTCCTTAGGAAGAATTTCATCAAAGTGTCATAGCACATACAACCTTAGCTCGGCCTATACAAGAGCAATGCTTTTAAGAGTTCCCTAGGAGGAATTTCGTCAAAGTGTTGTAGCACATATGACCTTAGCTCGTCCTGCACAAGAGCAGGGCTTTGAAGAATTTTTTAGGAAGAATTTCGTCTAAGTGTCACAACACTTGCGAAATTAGCTTGGTTTCGCGCAAGACATTCAGAATAAGGGGTTTCTTTTATTGATGCAACCAACATTACAAATAGTTTTACATGCCTTGAAAGACTTTTCGTGTTCACTGATAGTATTGTCTCAGGTGTTTGACATTCCAGCGGTTGGGTAGAGGCCTACCCACAGGTCTTCCAATTCATATGCTTCTTTTGGCAGGATCCTTGTTATCAGGTAAGGACCCTCCAGTTAGGGCCTAGAGATTCATATCCGGCCTCTCTCGTGGTGAGGAATACCTTGCGTAAGACTACTTTGAATTCTCGTTTTTGCAATTTTTGATTGTAGTATTTAGCATTTCGCTACTTGTACACAATGTTCCTGAGTTCGGCGTCGGTCCTCTTTTCTCCCACAAGGTTGAGTTCATTGTGAAGAGCCATCTGGTTTTCCTTTTCATTGTAGGTAGCCATGTGAAATGATGGGATGTTGATCGCTATTGGAATCACAGCTTCCACACCAAAGGCCAATGAGAAGAGTGTTTCACTTGTACTGGTCCTCATGGTGGTGAGGTATGACCACAGAATACTAGAGAGTTCTTCAGCCCATTCCCGTTTAAGCGCATCAAGTTTTGCTTTCAATGTGTGCTTGATGATTTTGTTAATGGCCTCAACTTAGCCGTTGGCTTGCGGGTCGTTTGGTGTGAAGAAGTGTTTCTTAATACTGAACTCTTCACAAAAATTCGAAAGACGAGCGTTGTCAAACTGTTTTTTGTTGTCGATGACGAACGAGTGAGGTATGCTAAATATGCATATGATATTTTTCCATATGAAATCGATTATTTTTTGTTCTGTGATTTTGGGGCACTCCTATGATAGAGAACTTAACTCTACCTTTCCCCGTAGGAATAGGTGGTTGACCCACCACTTTGCAAAGGGCCTGGAGATAACTAATGGGTTCAACTCGTATGGTGGCGTTTTGATGATAGGGATGAGACACTGGCATTTATCACATTTCTTCACAAAGTTTAGGGTGTCTCACTTTATTGTGGGCTAAAAATATACTTCACGTATGATTTTGTGGGCTAAGGATTGTCCATCAAAATGGTTTTTACACATCCCCTCAAGTACGTCTCACAGGGTGTACTATGCTTCTTCTTCATTCAAGCATCTCAGCAGAGGGGTTGAGTATACCCCTTTGTAAAGGACATCGTCCATCAGGGTGTACCTGACCGACCTAGTTCAAAGCCTTTTTGGTTTGGTCGGATCTTCAGGGCATTCTCCTGTTTTAAGGTGTGAGATGATTTCATCCATCCAGGTCGGCTTATGGTCTATCATCATAAGAGTCACCACGACTAGTTCGGTGGTAGGCCGTGTTATTCTTTCCACAAGAATGCTATCAAATCATTCGATCCCTTCGCTAGTGGCTAAACGAGCTAAAGCATCGGCGTGATTGTTCTGGGATCGAGGAATCTGTTTGATTTGAATAGCTTTGAAATTTTTGAGTTCTTTTCTGACAACTTGGCGGTAACTATCCATCCTATCTGCTTTGCCCTGATACGTTCCGTTGATCTGGTTGATCACCAGTTGGGAGTCATTGTGCAAGATCAGGCTGGGAATTCCCAACCCAACTGCCATCCTTATTCCAGCAATGAAATCTTCATATTTGGCTTCGTTATTCGAAGACTTAAAATCAAAAGATAGGGCTTCACAAAATAGTCATCGGTCCAGACTAATTAAGATAACTCCTGCTCCAGACTTGTCTCCGATTGACGAACCATCAATGAAAAGTTCATAAGGGGCTTCTGGTGGTGATTCTTTTCTGGGTTCATTGCTGAATTTCGCAACGAAGTCTACGGGGGCTTGACCTTTAATAGAGATGCGGGGCCTATTTCTTATGTCGAATTGTCTAAGCTCTATTGCCCATCTAACCATTCTTCCGGATGTATCTAGCTTTTGCAAGGTCTGCTTTAATGGTGATTTGGTATGGATCTCTACGGAGTGCTCCAAGAAGTAGAGCCTCAGTTTTCGGGCTGCCACAAACAACGCATAAGCTAGCTTTTCCAGTGGGGAGTAACAGAGCTCGACATCCTGGAGTGCCTTGCTTGTGTAGTAGACGGGGTATTATGTTCCATCTTCATCCCGAATTAGGACAACACTAATGGCGTGTTCTGTAACGGCTAGGTATTATGTTCCATATGCTTTCGACTTTGAAAGCACAGGGGGTTGAGCAAGCTATTTCTCAAGCTCGTCGAAAGCATCCTAATATTCCAAAGTCCATTCAAACTTTTTTCCTCCCCGTAAAGTATCGAAGAAAGGTTTGCATCAATCTGTAGACTTTGATACGAATCGACTGAGGGCAGTGATTCTCCCCATTAAACTCTACAATTCATTTAGTCTAGCTGGGGCTTTCATATTGATAATAGCTTGTATCTTTTTCGAATTTACCTCGATTCCCCAGTTGATCACCATGTAGCCCGGGAATTTTCCCGAGCTAACTCTAATGGCGCATCTTCTTGGATTCAGCTTTATTCCTTACTTTCTTAGAATATGAAATATTTTTGCTAGATGCTGGCAGTGGTCTCTAGCGCAGGTACTTTTGACCAACATGTCGTCAACATAGACAGCCATGGTTTTTTTCGATATGTTGGGTAAAACATAGAGTTCACAAGCCATTGACAAGTGGATCCAGCATTTTTGAGACCAAACGGCATTACCCTATAGCATTAAAGACCTCGATCGGTAACAAACGAGGTATGTTCCTGATCTGGGCCATACATCGGTATCTGATTGTATTCGGAGTATGTGTTCATAAAGTTGAGTAGTTCATGTTCAGCAATGGCATCCACCATTTGGTCTATTCTTGATAGAGGGAAACTATCTTTGGAGCATGCTTTGTTGAGGTCGGTGAAACCTATGCACACCCTCCAGTCTCCACTGTGTTTCTTCACGAGGATCGAGTTTGCAATCCACTTGGGATATTTTGCCTCTCTTATGAACCCATTGCGTAGTAGCTTCTGCACCTCCTCGTTAAGTGCTTCGTATCTGTCTAGATTTAGGATACGACATTTTTGCTGCCTTGACCGAACTGCAGGGTAACATGCAGCCTGTGGCAATCAATTGTGGGGTTAATTTCTTTTATGTCCTTCGTGGTTCCAAGCCAAGACGTTGAGGTTTCACCCGAGAAAATTCACATTTTCATTTCGGATTGAGGGCTGTAGCTCGTGCCCTATCTTGAGTGCTTTCGATCGGTCACCAGCAAAAGCTTATACTTCCTCCAATTCTTCCACGGGTTCTCCTCCTTGGATTTTGGTGCAAGGGTCTAGCGAACCAAGTTCGAGTTCCCATGTGCGGGCTATATACACTCCTTGGGGAGTGCATTGATGGTTGGTATAGGCTTTCAATTGACATCCTTTGGCAAGTTCTCTATTCCCAGGCATAGGAAATTTGATCGAATAATGGTACAGGGATACCACGACTTTCAAGTTGAATACCAAGGACAATCCCATGACAGCTTCATATGGTGATGGGGTATCGAATAATATGAACTCAAAGCTTATTTTGATTTGACGAGGTGCTGATCTGACCTCAACAGTGAGCTTGACTGACCCTTTAGCCGTGGTCAGAGCTCCACTTAATCTAAGGACCATATTAGAGTACGATCGTAGGAAGTTGGCAGGTATGCCCATCCATCTGAGAGTGTTATTGAAGAGAATGTTGATAGCACTTTCTGTGTCCACCAAAACTTTTGGGATGGTTGTGCCAGCCACATGTATTAAGACTATAAAGATCCTGGGATAGGGGCATAGGTTGGCTTCTTCTTCCTCAAAAGACAATTGGTCGTCTATGGGTTTCTTCAGGTGCTTTTCTATTATGCCAATCTTGGAGAGATCTGCAACAATGGGTCTCTTTAGTCTAGCTTTCCCAGTTCGCATGTTTGGCCTGCCCCTTAACATGTTGATATGGGGTTTGGGCAGGTTGATGTTGCATGCCCTAGCTTTGGCTTGGTCTTCTCGTACTATTCCAGTCCCATAGAGAGTGAGAGCTTCACACAGTAATGATAGATCGACGTGTCGACCTTTAGCTTATGTAATATAGGCCGCCCCAATATGGCATTGTAATTGGATGGCAAGTCGACTATCACAAAGTCAGCTAGAATCCTTCTTTGACGAAGAGCTTCGCCCAACTCTATGATGAGGACGATCTGACCTTGGGCCTCGATAGGATCTCCAGAGAACCCTTGCAGTTTCCTTGGATATGGCCGAAGATAGCGTTCCGATATTTCCAATTACCTTAAAGTTCGGGAGCTCCCGGGCCACTAGCATGGCGATTATCAAGGCATTACTCTAGTCCTAGAGGATCACTTGGGAATCCTTCTCCGTGAACAAGAACCATTCAAGATTTGTACCAATCTAGGGGTTTCGTTCTTCGTAGTTCGACATGATTCGTACATTTCGAGCTTGTTAGCGCTCGCCCTTCTGGACCCTTCAATAGACTGATTTCCTCTAACCATCATTCTAATATCAGCCCGTAGGGATGGTTTGCAATTGGGAACTATCTGCTGAGCTCTTTTAGCAGGTGCTTGCTGCGGGGATGGCCGTTGAGGAGGTTGGTCAACTTTTTTTGGCTTAGCAATGAACTCTTACAGCCGTCCTCTACGAATCAAGGACTCAACTTCCTCTTTAAACTCTCGACAATTGTCAGTGTTATGTCCTGCCATCCTATGATATTGACAGTATTGCCCTTGGTGGTATCCCACTTGCCCGTTTTTCTGGGCCACCGGCCTGCAGAATGTTTCTTTATTGCTAGTTTGCATGAACACCTCTTCTAAGGTGGTTTTCAGTGAGTGATATTCTCGAAATCTGTACGGCTAAATTTTAGGTTGAACTCTCTCTCCCATCCTTCATTCTTTCGGGCTGAGGATTTCTATTCGGCTTTTTCTCTTTCGCCGTATTGCTGAGGTCGGGGTCACATCTGCCTTCCTCTTGATTAGAGGTTGCCTCCTCGGTGCTTATGTATTTCTTAGCTTGGTTAAGGAACTCATGGTAAGTTCAGGATCCATCGTCATTTATATACCACCAAAATCTCATTCTAGGCCTCAGCCTAGCGAGTACGGTGGTGTCATCAGATATTTTTTCCACTTCTATGGATTGTTCGTTGAATTTGCTGAGATAGCTTTTGAAGGATTCACTTTTGCCCTGTTTAATGCTCACCAACCGTTCTTTGGGCATGGTCCTGGCTTTGAAGCCCATGAACTAGGCCAGGAATGCCGTGGCTAGGTCGTTCCAATTAATTACCGACCTCTGATGTAACCTTCTGAACCATCTCTGAGCTTTATCTCCCAAGGTTAGGGAAAAATTTCGGCACATGATGACATCACTTGTCCTTCGCCGCTTCATCCACGAAGTGTACTTATCAAGGTGGCTAAGGGAATCTCCCTCTCCTTCTTATGCTGTCGTATGGGGAATCTTCAATTTTTTTGGTAATGGCTCGATGAGGACATTTTCAGTGAAAGGGGAATGTCGCTTGGTGAGGTAATCTTCGACACCGCCTTTTTTTTTAGCCTCCAGGTCGACGGTGCGTCTTTTCAAAGCGCTCATTTCGTGCTCTGCTTGCTCCAAATGACATTTAAGGTCGGTTTCAACGTACCTTCGCATAGGGGTTAGCGAGTGCTGGGTTCCTAACCTGTCAAACACATTGCCAGTTCTTCTAGGGACGGGCTCCGTTATAGGGACCTAGCTTCTGACTTCGTCAGTTCGACTTCTGGAAAATTCTCCTCTTGAGAAGTGGATAGTCCTTTGGTGGGAGGATGTCTGGCCCTTGTCCTTGCTGGGGATTTCAACTTAGTGTCTGGTAAGGAGAAGTGGGTTTGATTTCTTTCCAATCGATCAATTGCATTTGTTAGCTTTTCTAAGGCTTTTCTCATGGCGGTCATTTGCGGGTCGTTTGTCCAATTTTGATCTTGTCGTCTTGGGGAATTGGGCGGAGTATCGATCTCATAGAGGCGAGTATGAGATTGACTTCTAGTTCTAGAACTACGAATCATGACTCTCGTGTTTCTTGTGGGATGATGGGGCTATTTTTCACAATACAGGACCTTCTTCTAGCACCAAACTATTGACGTCAAAATTTGTAAAGATTAATCTCGAGTCAACTTTAAGAAAATTGGTAATCTTCCTCTCTTATGAAGTAGACCAAAATGTATGTTTAGAAGACTAAATTGTATATTGTATTTGTAAGAAAGTTCATCCGTCCTTAGGAGAACTGTTTCCCCACTATTTATACATGGCTACAGCCGAAATTACATAAAATCAATTAAATCAATTACAGGACTGCGCTCGAAAGTCAGATTGCCGAATTCTCCTGTGATTGGTTGACGATGTCAGTTGCCATTTGCCAATGTTCTTCTCAGGTAATGATGACCTGCAAGAAGTTGGGGACCGGGGCCTTGGATTGGTGGCTTTGGACAGTGATGACGTCACCCTCTACAAGTGTATATGATCGAGAGGGTGATATGACAAGACATAAGGAATCTGCAATCATTATGTCTTTTGAGATTACGACGATAGTATGACCGAGTTGATCTCCAATGGCCGATCTCACTTGCGCACGAGGTGGAGCCTGCAAGCCACAATCATGAGATCGGAGGTCAGTGGTCAACACCAAGGTATGCCTATTCTCATATAAGGCATTATGATGACCTCAAGTCGAAGGATTAATTTCACTACCAAACTTTATCAACTAACTATTGACACTTAGATAGTTATCCATGTAAAATCTCTCCATCGAGTCTCCAATATTTTGCTCTCTTAACAAAACATCTACATGCTCACTTAAGTGTCACCACATTTTAGATTGTGATTTTAGTTACTTACTTCATAAGTAAGAAATCTTACATTCAATGATCTGTAATAACGATATTTGCAACTCACTATTACTTATGATCCCGAATGATTTAAGATTCAGTTATATATAATTTGTATCTCACAATTATAACTTCTTGTGATTAACAAATTATTAAGAAATAAATTTACTGACTCTATTATTAAAATTAACAGAATATTAATTTAATTAAATAATAGGTCTATCATAAGTAAAATACATTAGTTGTATTAAAAGTATTTACAATCTAAATTGATTTGACTTAGAGCGTAACATTTACAAGGTGGGAAGAAAATAAAGTAAATAAAGTTTTAAAGGTTTGGGATTGTGGGTGGCACATATAGAAAATTGAGTATAATTTGCAAAAAGAAAAAATAATAATAAAATAAAAACTTTGGGACTGCAATCGCAATTATCATTATTTTATAATTTTTTGCAAATTTACTGTTTTCAATGTTTAAACTAATGAAATTAAATGGTACGATGGTTTTTCGCAATTAAAAAGTTATATTTCGCACAAAAGGCTTCAAACAAGGACCTTTTCTGCTATTCCAATAATTATGATTTTGGCACAACGTCTAATGGATAAGAATGCTTCCTACTATTAAGCCTTAAATATTCAGAAAATGCACATGTACGCATATATTTAATTGATACAAATTACAAAGGAATTCGAATGAGACAGATTGTGACCTTTTCATTAAAAAAAAAAAAAAGAAAAAAAAAGAAAAGAGGAGTGAAGGAGAGTGGCACTTCTCTCATTTTCATTTCACACAACTGAATGTCTTACTTGAATTGATACAAAGTTGATTTTTCATATATATTAACTCAATGCAATTGATACAAATTTTAATTTTACTATATACAAATTCAAAATCATTAATAAAAGATGAAATTTCATATGTGCTTAGAAAAAAAAATCTCAATAGCATTAAAGTCAAACAAAATATGAAATAATTGACTAAAAAAATAGAAATAATACAAAGATTTAGATTTGGATTGATTATTTACAGATTTGGAGAAGAAATTTTTGAAGAAAAAGAAGTTGAAGCAGCTCCTGATTTTGTTTGCTTGATTTAGAGTTTGGTGGATTCAGGTTTTTTTGAATTTAGAGCTTTATGTTACTGATTTCTACACTTTATTTCTTACTATTTATGAGGTGAAATATTAGTATTTATATTTTAGCCTATGTTTATAATGATTCTTAAAAACCACCCGAAAATTTAGGTCCTTTATATAAGTTGCCCTTGCATCAAATAGCCATTCGATAGAATTATTATTATTATTATTATTATTATTATTATTATTATTATTATTATTATTATTATAATTGATTTTATAAAGATGAATTTTTTTTTAATTTTAAAAAATCCGTGGTTAAAAAATAGTGTAAATTTGTTGATTCTTTTATCGAAAGAATGTGTTGTTAAACATGACATTGAGAAAATAAATTTTAAAGAATTCCTACCAAATATGGACTAATTTTAACAATCATATAACATTAGCAAATAACTAAAGTAATGGACATAAAAACCACCCCAAAATTTAGGGCCTTTATGTAAGTTGCCCTTGCACCAAATAGCCAGTCGATTTTTATACACACACACACACTGAGAAAATGAATTTTGAAGAATTCCTACCAAATACGGACTAATTTTAACCAATCATATAACATTAACAAATAACTAAAGTAATGGACAAATTGTCACTCCAATTAGGGTAAAGTTTAGTGACCTGATTGTAACTGGATTGAAGGTTCAATGACCTCTGGTGATATTAATTTTATTGATTTGCATGGACACATTAGTGACTTCATCTAGCACGTTAACAAAAATAAATAGAGTAGCTCGAAGATTTTAAATTAAAATTTAGTGACTTGATTGTTTCAAGTTGAAGTTCAATGATCCAATAGTAATTAGGTTGAAAGTTGAGTTACCTCTTCGATGTAATTAACCTCTATATTATTTGATTCAATGATTAGACTTAAAATTTAAAGTATGGGTCTTGATGTGAACGTTTACTAGAAAACCATAAGACACGATTTTATTGATTTAGATGTAACATAATTAGTTTTAGGAGATTAGATTTTGTAAATAAAACAATGATATCAAAACTGGACGGTGCAATACGACATATAATTTTTGATTTGTGAGGTACTTAACACAATTGGTTAGAATTGTGACGAGTGTAGGAGATGGTAACATTTTTGTTTATAAAGGATTTTGGTATATTTAATTGCATATGACAATTATTTATGAACTAATACATTGAGATTATTATTAGTATATTTAAAATAAATATATATTAAATGCTTGCATACTCACTCACGCTTGATTAATAAAATATTTGTCCCTAACTTCCAAATTAGTAATGCTTAAGGGACAATTTATGTGGCAAATTATAATTCATTTGGACCCTATGTAATTGGCAATTTTTTTGGGCTATAATTCATATTAATCAAATGGTCGTAGATGGAGACTGAAACCTGTATGGGGGTGGCCACATTGCATAATCATTCTTGTGCTCCTTTAAGCTACATAGACCTTTGAAATTGAATAATAGCTTATGTACCAATCAAGATTAAATAACTTATAAGTATAATTTTATATTAATTTCAAACATGGAGTGCGTGCTTTGCTTGCAGTATTGAACTTGAATTCTTGTCACAAAACATGCAGTACCCATGTATTATAATATAAACATTATCTCTCTATATGATATATGTTAAATCAAAGATATGTCCAACAATAAATTCAATCTGATTTTAAATATAAATACTCTTCTTTTTGCAATATATAAATTCTATGAAAATCTTTTATAAAGTCTAATGTCAACATGGAAAAATGAAGAAAATTTAAGGTTTTCTTCATCATAACAGCGTCAATTAAAAATCATAAAAGTTCATTTTGTTACAAGGTTTATGCCACTTGTATATCAAGAAATATACATCAATGTGTCCACCACCTCACATGGAGGGGGGCTCACTCCAAATAAAACATATTTTATTCGGAATAGGCTCCCCTTCAAATGAGGGGGGTGGACACTTTTATGTACACCCTAATGTACAACAAGCATTTGCAAATGGTAAGTTTATTAATGTTTATTAGCGAATGACAATTGTATTCCTGCAGTTCTAGAAATTATTATTACTGTATCCCTATTTCTGAACTATAAATATAGGATTTTGATTCTTAATAAAGTATACACAAGTATATTGATTGCTCTCTATTTTCTTATCTTTTCTCTCTTTTTATAACACATTATTAACATGAAAGTTTAATTATTTAAAGTTTAGAGAAGAAAATCATTTTTTGAAGCATAATCATTTATCATAGACATGTGAATTTTATTGTGAATTCACAAGCACATAACGAATTTACTACAAGTAGAATTTTTTTGTGGAAAGGATTTCTTTCCATTATAACTATTGTTGTCGTTAACTGCTTCTCTTATTTTCATTAACAAATAATGATTTCTTCCACTATTACAATTTGTTTACTTCTTTTATTGTAAATATTCAAACAGTAAAACAATAAATTTTTTTATGAGGCTTTTGTTCTACACATATATTTATACTTTAATTCATGATTGTAAGCATGCTATTCACGTTTGTCTGTACAAACATTATTCATTAATTCACGCTTTAATTTACTTACTTTATGCTTGAATTTATTTGGTAAGACATATTTACGATTATTATTAAATGTTCCATGTCTTTAACATGATTAAATATTTTTAGATGTTCTTATATAAATTTTAAATTAATAATTTATCATGTTGTTGCTCCTGAAGTATCACAATTTTATGATTAATATTTCAGAAGAATATTAATTGTAGATCTATCTATTATAAATAATTTATTGTTGCTCTTGAAGTAATATAACATTATAATTAATGTTCTTGAAGAATATTACTTGCTTCTGAAGAGCATGATTATATTTTTCAATATTCCAGAAGGATATTATCATATTGCTCTTGAAAAAATAATAATAAAATGTAAACGTGCTCCTGAAGTAGCACATGTTTCGAAAAATATATTATTTTTTGAATTTATTAATCCCGGAAGGGAAACATATGACTTATGTTATGTTGGCAGTGGCTACTTGGTTAATTATTATGTGATATAGTATTTAATTATATTATTCGAAATTAATTATATTTCTTTATTGTGTAATTAATCAAATGACAATATCACAAAATTGAAGTTTGCTGCACTTGAAATATCTGGCAAAAATGATCTATTATGGGTACTTGATGCACTCGATATTGATATTTATCTTGTTCAAAATGTTTGGGAGAGATAATAAAAGAAAGAAATAAAAAATCTCTACAGATCGTGCAAAATCACTTATTTTCCTTCATCGTAATCTTCACGATGGATTGAAAATTGAATATCTCATTGGAAAAAATCCACAAATTCTTTGAAAAAAACTAACGGAAAGATTTGATCATTAGAAGATTATAGTCCTTCCCAAAACCCACTATGAGTGGATGCACCTTCGTTTGCAAAACTTTAAAAATGTTAATGAGTACAATTCTGAACTGCTCAGAATATGTTCAAAATTGATATTGTGCAGAGAAAAAATAATCGACAAATATATGTTGGAGAAATTTTTTTCCACCTTTTACGCCTCGAATATGCTCTTGCAACAACAATATAGTGAGTGTGATTTTAAGAGGTACTCAAAACTCATATCTCGCTTGCTTGTGGTTGAGCAAAATAATAGATTGTTGATAAAAAAAAAATAAAAAATCATGAATTACATCCAACTAGTTCTGTACCATTTCTTGAAGCAAATGATACTGATGTTGCTTGAAGCAAATGCAATATCAAGACAAGGACGTAGAAGTGGACATTAAGTGAATCATGGATGAAATAATCAATATGCTATCAGCAACAAGGTAATAATTTCAAAAGGCACAAGCAAACGAAAGTAACATATCCAAAAAAGGAGCACGAAAAAAGTTGCTTTAGAGGGGAATGAAAGTGCATTGGACACGTACTTGTCATATGGCAAAATATCTTATGGATCTTTACCAAAATTCAATCAAGTGAAAGGAAAAAATGGAGATAAATTTTGCTAATTATGATATTCCAATTGATGTGACTTATCTGGATATCTTTAATTTCTTTTCTGATTCAAATGAGAATATTGACCATTTGATTGAGGGTAGTGTGATGCAAGATATAGATTAACTTATTTTTTATGTTTCTAATATTTCCTTTTATTTTAGACATTTAGTTTGAAATTTTATTATTATTATTTTTTTTACTTTTCACAAAAAATTTGAAACTTTATTATGTATCGTTAATTTCATAGTATTGAATTATGTTTACCATTTTTAAATTTAAATTCAAGCTTCTTTAAATATATCTATTTTATTATATTGATATATTCATAGTGGGTTGTTAAGACACTTACTTGATTGATAGTGCAAGTATATATATCATTTTTCAAGACAAAATTTTTTTTTGGACTTAACACTACCATAAAATATGTTAATATGATATCAGGTGCATTAAATATCATTGAATGGTCCAGAAGAGCTTCTATTATTTACTAGATAATACAAAATTGTATATTGACGATACACTTTATTTAGCAAATTTAGCTTAGTTTTTAATATATTTGCTACAATATATATTATATTGAGATGATACAAGAAAATAATGTTGAATATTTTTGCATAACTTTTTTTTGCATCTAGGTAAGAAGTAGATAAAGGAAAATTTTTATGTACTTTTAATTGACATGTATTACACATTTATAAAATGGTTGAATCAAATAATGACACGAATCAGAAGTTCATTGACAAAAAAAGTTTTATACTTTGACATGATTGACTTGAACATCAGGAGCTATAATGATGCGTCAAATAATAAACAATTCACATGGACATCCTTTAAAGAACCAAAAGTTTCTTTTACCAATAATTATCCATGTGTAGCTAGTTTGCAAGGTAAGTTCGTCATTAAACATTTGACTACAAATGTCAATATTGAATTTTCAACTTTCTTGAAAAGAATTCATTGAGATATATGTGTGTCAATACACCCGTCATGTGGATCATTTCGTTATTTTATGGTATTTATTGATTCTTCTATTAGATAGTCATATATTTGCCTACTTTCCATTAGGAATGTAGAATTCGTTAAACTACTTGCTCAAATCATAAAGTTACGAGCGCAATTCTCTGATTGTTCAATCAAGACTATTCATGTTGATAATGCTCGTGAATTTAGATCACAAGCATTCGATGATTATTGTATGTCATTTGAGATTGTACTTGAACATTCAATTGCTCATGTCCATACAAAAAATGGTTTAGCGGAGTCATTTATTAAACGCTTACAACATATTGTTAAACCATTACCTATGAAAATAAAATTCTCAACTTCTATTTGGGTCATGCTATATTACATGTTACATCATTGACTCGTATTAGATCAATTGCCTATTATCAATATTCACTTTTATAACAAGTATTTGGTATTGATATTTCTCACCTACGAATTTTTAGTTGTGCTGTCCAAATCCTTATTCACCCCCCACAACATACTAAATTGAGTCCCAACGAAGAGTTGAGATTTATGTGGGTTTTCATTCACCATATATTATTATGTATCTTGAATATTTAACGGGTGATTTATTTACTGCATATTTTGCAGATTTTCATTTTGATAAAATAACTTTCCTAACTTTTGGGGGTGGGGGGGAATTACATCATGAAAGATTAGGTAAAATTTTTTTTTTGAAATGAAATAACTTTATCTCACTTCGATCCCCACTTTAATCAATGTGAGTAAAAGGTTGAAAATTCATTCAATTACAAAGAGTTACAAATCAATTACCTGATGTATTTGTTTCTAATAAAAAAGTGATAAAGTCATATATTCCAGTAAAAAATATTTCATTAAAAATTGATATCCTTGAAGGACAATCTACTGTAGCAGATGAATATCAAGTAGGTCAGGAGCGTGGCCGATCAATTAATTCAAATGACTCTGTACTTTGAAAAAGAAAAATACAAGAGAAAAATCAACGAAAAATTTCGAAAGAAGTAACATTAGAAAATATTAATCAATTAAATATTGAAAATATGGTTCTTGAACAACCACAATTGTTCGAAAATAATGAGATTTCAATAAATTATATATTATCTCATAAATTATGGAAATGAAGTAATGTTGTTATAGATAATATTTTCGCCTTTAACATGACTCTTGATATTATGTAAAATGAGGATCCTAAATCACAGTCTATTAAAGACTGTCAAAATAGAAATAATTGGCCAAAATGGAAATAGATAATACACGCAGGATTAAATTCCTTAGAGAAATGAAAAGTGTTTAGACCTGTAGTTCGAAAACCTGAAAATGTAATCCATGTAAGATACAAAATGACTTTTTGTACGTAAGAGAAATGAAAATAAGAAATTACAAGATACAAAACCCAACTTATAGTTCAAGGTTTCTCACAAAGACTAGAAATTGATTATGAGGAAATATATTCTCCCATAATGGACATCATCACTTTTAGATTCTTAATTAATTTGACTGTGTCACAAAAGCTTCATATACGCCTTATGGATGTTATAATTGCCTATTTGTATAGTTCACTTGATAATGATATGTATATGAAAATTCCTAAAAGACTTAAAATGCCAGGAACAAACGATACATGTCCAAGAATAATGTTACAATTAAATTGCAAATATCATTATATGGATTGAAACAATCTGAACGCATGTGGTATAATTGCTTTAGTGAATATTTATTGAAGGAGTGTCATAAAAATAATGATGTCTGCTCATATGTTTTCATAAAAAAATAGATATTTGATTTACAATTGTGGGAGTTTACGCTTGAAGAGCTCAAAAAATTCTGATTATTTGAAAAATAAATTTGAGATGAAAGATTTGGGAAAAATCAAATTCTATCTTGAGTTGTAGATTGAACATTTTTCAGGAAGATTATTTGTTCATCAATCTACTTATACAGCAAAAGTCTTAAAGCACATTTATATGGATAATGAACATCCATTGACATTATCTATGGTTGTTCTTTTCACTTGATGTGAAAAAAAATCTATTTCTTCTACTTGAAGATGGAGAAATGGCTCTTGGTCACGAGGTATCACATTTTAGTGTAATTAAAGTATTAATTTATCTTATAAATTGTACTCGACCTGACTTAGTTTTTTTTTTTTTTGTAAATATCCTTACAAGATATAACTTTACACCAAATCAAAGATATTGGAATGATGTTAAACATATTTTTCATTATCTAAAGTGTATTATTGATTGTGATTATTTTATTCTCAAAAGTCAGGAACTGCTTTAGTGGGATATGCAAATGCAGGTTATTTCTATGACTCGCATAAAACTAAATCACAAATAGGATATGTGTTTATACGTGGAGGAACAATTATATTGTAGAGATCTGTAAAGCAATCTTTAAAGGTAACATCTTCAAACCATTCTGAAATTGTTGCAATCCATGAAGCATGTTCAAAATGTGTATGATTGAGGAACATGACCCATTATATCCAAATATCATATGAGTAAGTATTCCTGATTCTGCTCTATAAATATAGGGTTTTCATTTTTAATAAAGTACATGCAAGTCTATTGAATGCTCTTTATTTTCTTATCTTTTCTCTCTTTTCATAACACATTTAACTCTTATCAAAAATAGTTTTTATTTATTTATTTTTCCAGCCACAAGTATAAAACTCATTGCGACTAATTCGGTGAAGAAGCCAACAACAACACATTGCGATACGTTCCCATTATCGTAAAAGCCTGCTTTGGTCCATTTCGGTTAAGAGAATTTTTGTAGCTTGTTAATCACAATTGATGAACAATTACTTATAATTACAAAGAACTTTTCAAAGAATGAACTATTCAACACATTTCTCGAACACACGGCATTTATCTACGGACATAAGCATTCTCCCTCACTCCCTTATTTTATGTAATATTTGCAATTTAATTAATGTCTTGATTATAGAAAAAAGACAAATCACACGAAAGAGTAGATATAAAAATTTACTCTCTTCTGTCTAATTTTTTTTTTGTTGGCTAATAAGTCCTGCAAAATTACTTTACAATGTTTGAAGCTTTGCTATTTTCTCAAGACTTTACTTGCTTTCCTTCTTATGTAGTTATTGCTTTATTTTCAGTATAGTGTAAAAAAGAGGAGTTTGGCTCTGGTGAAGACGAACTCCCTACTCTAAAAGATTGATCGGGAAGCGGGGGGAGGCTCTTGCGGAAGCTTTGCCGGCCAACTACATAAGATATTCCATTCCAGTCCTCCCTAGCTCTTTGCTTTCTTGGGCAAAGAATTTTTGTTGATAATTAGTTAGGGGGCAAAAGATTGATATATTTGATACATGTCGTTAAACAATAACTCATAATTAGTTGAGAACAGGAGATAAAACTCTAAAATTTTAACTTCTTTTTCTTCTTTTAATATGTTCGACTATTCCTGAAGTGTCGGAACATATGAATTTCAGTCTATTGAGAAGAGAGATGGTTGGACCCTATACCATGCAAGTTTTTTCTTCTTGAACATAGAATTTGTTTGGTAAGTACCGAAAATGTCGTGTACTAGAAATTGCATTAGTTTGACCTTAGGGGCATTGCAATGTCGTGTGAGAATAACTAAGTAAATAGTTTTTCTCCATGTGGAAACTTTGAATTGGTACAACCAAGATTTGTTGCTCTGTCATTTTCACTTATGTATGCTAATTAACCCTTATTGTTATTGACTAAAAATGCAAGCATCACTGCCATTATGATTAAATTTAATTTCATTATGATTAAATTTAATTTGTCATCACTTCACATACGAGAGCTGTGCATGATATGGAAATCATGATTAAGGGTTTGGCTGAGCTCCTTCTCTCTCTCTCTTTTTTTTCTCTTTTTTTTTTTTTTTTTTGGGGGGGGGGGGGTTTTTGGGGATTTTGTAATAGTGATTTTTTTTGAAAGATACGTAATTAGAAAGCATGGAAAAATTTTGGGTTTATGTTAAAATTATTTTACCGGAAGAATGTATGGTTAAAAGTAAATCTGAGGGAAAAGGAATTTTTAAAGAACGTGCCCTAAACATGAACTAAATTTCTTCGTCGAGCTCTCGGTCATAGTTTTTTGGTCTCAAAATTCTTGTAATACAAGATTCTTTCTATTCACAGTGTGAGTTTGACAACTTAGGTTTTAATAACTTGTGAAAGAGATTATCATAATCCCGTGATTCAATCAGATGCAAAATGTAAAAAGTCCAATTTCATGGTTACTGGAAAAGGGTTTTCTATTATTTTTATTTTTTTTTCTTTTCTGCTTAAATGAAATAAAGGTTAATTGATCTTTTCCTTTCTTATTTGATTATGATATGGAGTTTTAAGAATACTGATACAAGATATTACTCAGCATCTATAATTGCATTTTTTTAGATAAAATAATTCAATATAATAACGTAATAGACAAATGTCATCAAGGTCAAGTTGCATAGCCCAATTTTAAATAAATATGTAGCCAAGCCTACACGTAATGGCAGGTTGATAATCCACATATATATAAATACATTATTATGTCCAGCACTAATATTAGCCTTGACTAAGGTTAATTAATTTACTTGTAAGTAAATTTTTAATTATTTTTTCTTGACGAAAGTTAAAAATAAGTAAATTATGACAATAAGGTGAGAAATTACGTATAAGTAGTTAATATTTTACTTCTCAGACTTTGTAAGACGAATAGAAAAGGTTGACCCAGGGATATACAACTGGGGAAAAATTAATCTTATTTCCTTTGTAAAAGCAATTACTTTTCTGTTGATGGCTGCTTAATTTTTCTTATTCAACACTGGTGGAGGCATAGACCAAGAAACCTTCTATAACAGAAAACATTGTTTGAAGGGTCACCCTTGCTTTTTCAATAATCTAATCCACTGCTTCAATATATATATATATACAAACATTAGTCTATACAAGCAACACACACAGAGAGAGAGAGAGAGAGAGAGAGAGAGAGAGAGATGAAGACATGGAAAGTGCTGTGTTTGTTAATGGTAATGATCCTTCTGATGAGAGGAGAAGGGCAATTGATGGAGAATTTTTACAGTTCAACTTGTCCAAATGTAGAAGCCATTGTTCAGCAGGCTGTGGCCACGAAGTTTAGCCAAACATTCGTTACAATGCCGTCCACTCTTCGTCTCTTTTTCCATGACTGTTTTGTTGAGGTAAGTAGTTATTCTTGACTAAGAAAAAGGAAATTTCATATACTAGCATGTACCAAACATGACCGTCATGTCCTAAAACCTGTAAAGATGTTTACTTTTCTAAGTTGTGTAAATATCAGATTACAAAGTAGGACAAGGTAACTTCCCAACAGATGATTCAATGTTTACCGCAAAATATTAGAAAATACTGACAATTTCTTATAGAGATCATAGGAGCAGTTTGAATATCCAAGTCTATACAATTTCATGATCTCATATTATATCTCAAAGTTTTTCAACTGAATCAAAGGATGCCACAGACATTAAATTATGCATGAATATGGTTAATTGTCTAAAACTTTGATCACAATTTTAATGATGTTTATGCACACAGTTGAGAAATGAGAAAGGCAAATATCTGATGTTGAAATAAGTGAAATTCGCTGACATGTGTTACCGTTAAAGAATCGAGCTGTTCCGCTGGATTCATTTGATCATAAATAACTTTATCTGTTCTGGTTTGTAGGGATGTGATGCTTCTGTTCTTATAGCTTCACCAAATAATGATGCTGAAAAGGATGCTCCAGATAATCTTTCCCTGGCTGGAGATGGCTTTGATACTGTGATCAAGGCAAAACAAGCAGTCGAGGCACAGTGCCCCGGGGTAGTATCATGTGCAGACGTTTTAACCATTGCTGCTCGAGACGTGGTTGTTTTGGTAATAAAAAAATGTCCTTCAACATCATCTCAATAAATATTTTCTTTAATTCATCGACTCTCTTGACGTTCTTTGACTTCGTTCTGTATTTGGCAAATTTGTTCAGGCTGGAGGCTCTCCTTTCGCCGTGGAACTTGGAAGGCGAGATGGACTCATCTCTAAAGCATCTCGAGTTTCTGGAAACTTACCAGAGCCGAACTTTGATCTCAAAACCCTTAATACCATGTTTGCCAAACACAATCTCTCGCAACTTGATATGATTGCACTGTCAGGAGCTCACACTGTTGGCTTTTCCCACTGCAATCGTTTTGCAAACCGCATTTACTCATTTTCAACATCGTCCCCTGTCGACCCAACCCTGGATCCTAACTATGCACAGCAGTTGATGCAATCCTGCCCTCAAAACGTGGATCCATCCATAGCTATTAACATTGATCCTGTTACTCCTCGAACATTCGACAACACATACTTCCAGAATCTGGTCGGAGGGAAAGGGTTGTTCACTTCAGATCAGGTTCTGTTCACCGATCCAGCATCCCAACCTACTGTAAATGATTTCGCGAGTAACCCGTCCGTCTTCAATGGAGCTTTTATCACTGCAATGAGGAAGCTTGGCAGGGTAGGTGTTAAAACTAGAAATAAAGGAGAAATAAGGTTGGATTGTACAAAGTTCAATTCATAAATCAATTTCCCACAAAAAATTTAAAATAAAAACATTAGAGTACACCCCAAGTAATACTCTGGACAATAATGTATTAGATTGTTAGGTTTCCATTTGGTGCAGACAATCTGTGTTCTGGTTTTTTGTCATTCAATTATCACGTAAAAAACCAGTGTTGAAAATAATGTTGTTCATGTAAAATTCATATCTGTAGAATACAAAATACAAACAATTTTTTTCCTAGTTCAAGCTTTTAGATAAGGTGGTTTAATGTGATATCTTATTCCTCGTACTATGTGATTTTCGGGCAATTTAAAGGCAAATGCCAAAAAGCTGTTTACAGATTGTAATGAAGTAATACTGTTCGAACAGGAAGTACAATCTTGTAAACCATAATGTAGGACATGAAATTGAAGAATATTTGAAACAGTAGAGTAACAATAGATTTGTAACTGGCCTTTGGAATCAAAATTTCTCCAAAGATTTTCAATTAGTGAAAAATACAGACAACAATTGAACATAAAACTGTAAATATAGGCCGTCTCTCAATCTCTCGGGACACCCTTTGACAATCTAATTGCACCAGCAAATATTATTCGTACAATAGTAGATCAGGGTATGCAGCAAGTAAAAGTCATGTTAAAGGGTCCTAATCACAACATTACTTGTTATTTGAAGTGGCATACTATTAACTATTATACAAGATGTAACCCTCTTCTCTCTCTAGCTGAAAGATGTACCCTTGGATTGTTCTCCCCCACAAATACTTTTTAGGAACGCTGCTAGTCAATGAATTTCTCACATGCTTGTAAAGGCACAAGAAAGTTCTAGATCTTCCATAGACAATCTTTGTCCGATACACAAGAATCATGCATCAAACAACTGCAACAATGCAAATTCCAGACATTATCAAGGAAGTCAAGAAGTAGCAAATGGCACCTTCTCACTCCAGAGGTTCTTAAACAGAGACAAAACTCGATAAAACTGATTTCAAACTTTGTTGTCTGTGATGGAGGCCGTGAGCTTGCTTCTCTGCTTCACTGTCATATATATATGCTGCTGGCAATGAGACCTGAGAATATTAGGGAACCTGCAGGGTTTAGTATATGTGGTAAGGTAGCTTAGACAGCATTGGACAATTTCAAGGAAGAAAAAGAAGCATGTTTGGAATTGCTTAACTTTTTCTTTAAAATGGGCATACATACTTTTTATTCTCAAATTCCATAAAACCCACTGTTTATAAGCACTTAAAAAATGCAATAACTAAGAAGCACTAATGTATTATCTATTGTAATGTCCAACACAATCTAATGTTACATAGCAAACACCCACAAAAGGTACACATCTGGGAAAAGGTGGCTTGAAATTTACCTGACAATTCTCTTAGATAAGTAACCGCCACCAATGCTGCCCTAGAAGTTCCAAATGCTAATCAAGGAAACAAGCATGTGGGTATTATCATATCCCAATGACTGGCTTATCTGACCCAAATTATCAATTACAGTCAAACCAGAACCAGAACCAGAACCAAAAAGGGAGAAAAACATAAGCCAAAAATCTGTCATTATCAATACTTCCATCAAGGTAAAATCCTCCCCTCAATGTGGCCGCATTTTAATTCTTTCAGCTCCTGCTGCAGCCGCTTGAGCTAGTTTTGCTTGCAATTGAACATTTTTATTATTATTATTATTATTATTATTATTATTGCCTCTCTGAAGCTGGAAGCAAGTCTACTTCATTTGGCTTTTCATCTTCAACCTTGTTGAATATGATTTCCTAAGCATCACTTATGGATTTTCCAGGCTCTTTTTTATGTGACTCGAGTATAAGTGCCTCTTCTGCTGGTGGTACTCTCAACTCCCCAGGAAAACTCTTTTTGACGGGTATCACAATGGGGAATCACAATAGAAAAAATCAAATTGTTGTGAAGATTATAACAACTGTGTGGCCCAAATCAACTAGATCCTGGGCAACCGTTACCCCCAGCAAATAATCAGCCAAAAGAAGGCATTTGCTATAGATAATCGAGAAACTAAGGCATTCTGACGATCAAATTTGTTTGTGACCTCCAACGGTTCGGACAATGAACATTAGAGCAATGAAAACCATTGTTGGCCCGATTGCAACCATAAAAATGAGTGAAGCATGATCCGGGAATGCATCACTGTGTATATCTGAGTCAAAATTGCCCCAGCCAACCCGGCAAAACCCTTTAGTATCCCACGACAGGATCCTGGCTTTTGGGGAAGTTTTGCACACAAGATACAAGTGCGGCATTGTTGAAGCATGTTTGCCATTTGTTCCCACATATATTAGAATGCACATCTGCATGTGAATGGATAAAGTCAGTCAAATAATCAATAATTTCACTTCTATTTATTATTCTTTCCCAAAATATAATAAGTCTATAATTACCACGAGACGATCATATTCCTAATTCGAATTCATATGGCTAACATGCATTGACATTTAGAATTATCACACATGATCGTATACGCCACAAATAATATTCCTAATATTTATTGTTCAGGTGTTCCAATAACAATGTTCTACCTACCGTGAGTTTTCTAACACTACGAATAATCAATTTATTATCCTAATAGTGCACAAACATTAAAACAATATGAATATACATATTAATGGAATCACAACGCAAGAACTAATATAAAAATATGGGGTCTTGAATTAAAAAACTAAGAATCAAACATTTTTGTCATCTATCCAATACACAAGAAATTTAACCTAACATCTTATTGTATGAAATACATAAAAAATAAAAGAAAGTTATCACCCGAATAATTAAAATATAAAGAGAATCTGGAATCCTTTACTAATGCCTTCAATTTCGGATCCAGGCGATGAAATCTTCATTTTTCAATGTATTTCTCTCTATTTCTCCTCAAAGTCGGCTTGCAATCTAATAGAGACTAGGTTTGGATAAGTTCTCCTATTTATATGATCCCAAAAAGACTCCTTACCAAAATAAAATAAGGAAACCTGAATTTTTTCGCGTTTAACCTTCAGGCGTGCGCCTACTGTATTTTATGGTGCGCGCTTTAGTGATTTGGGGTGCCGAACTTTTGGAATTGAGACATGTGCCTCGCCTGTAGGCAAGGGCATGCACCTTGGTTGCTTTTAGGGCCAAGTATGCAACGTGATCCCTGAACTTTCTCCAAGGTCTGTTCTCGTTTTTTCTTCACTCTTTTCTTGTACCATTTGCTTATTCTTCATTCTAATATAGTTCCTATATTTCGAATCTTCATTTTGCATCCGTGCCCAACATTTGAATTGTTGCATTTTAGTCCTCGAACTTTATATTTGATGCAAAGTTGCCCTTTTTCTCGTTTATTTTCCTTATTCCCACATCTTCCGTCGATTGTTACCTACAAACAATATATAGCCCCCGTTTGTTTCTCATTTTTGGAAGAACGAGAATGAAAAATATAGCCATTACGAGCCCCACACAAGAGATAAAAATTTAAATTTAGTGACTTGATGTGATGGATAAAGGTGATATTTTTCATTTTAATGAGGAAATAAATGGCTCAAACAAGGCCTGTATAAATTTAGTCTTAGCTAAACCTGATTACCCAAATCAATTCAAGAAAGATAACTCCATGGAAAGATTAAAAATTAAAAATCAAAGGGGAAAAATTAAATTGTTCAATACTCACTGCCCACAGTGGCAAAACCGGTGCTCGACCAGTGACAATAAGCGAGACCAAGCCATATCCAGCAAAATTCTGAATAGCACCAATAAGAAGAGCGGCCCAAGGTAAAATCTCAGATAAACTTCCAGCCACGAATCCAACACTATCTCCCAAATCCGTAGCCACCCCCAATCTTCAAACTGCTTCTGATTATAGTTTAAAGAACTTTTTATTGTGGGTGAAATGCTATCAAATAAATACCCAATCCCCGCACAAGATTGTATCCACATTGCAGCAACAAAAACCAGCCATCTGTATTCTGTTGTTGAACAATGAAGATAATCTCTCCTTCAAACCGGACACCGTCAATTCACCAACTTTCCAGTAGATCTAGCACTCAAGATGTATATAGAATAAACGTAAAAAGCCTATATATATTGGGTTTTTCTTGGGGTATTTTTTTTTTTATATTTATATTTATTTATTATTATTATTATTATTTTTTTTTTTGCGGGCACACATATGAATATTAATGGGGAAATGGTATTTCGGGATTAATGGAGAAAAATCAAGGATATTTTGATTTGCAATGGAGTTTTTGTTGGCTTGATCGATATAAAACAATAAGAATCAGTGGAGCATTGATGAAAATAATTTGTGATCTCTGTCCGAATCATGTTGAAGCTGCCATTGTCTTTCTTTATCCTGTGACATACCCATATTCCTGCGTTGCTCAAAAAAACGTGGGTAGGTTCATGTTTTCTAGTCATTTTAGGTACTTTTATTACTTGTATTTTATTTTATTTACTTATTTGGTTATTTTTGATTGAAATGAGTTTCAACACAAAAAATACATGGGAAACGTTTCTTTACCATATATTTTTTTCCTTAAAAAATGAATATATTATGAATCATGGGGATTAATGAAGAAATATTTACCGTATAAATAATTCAAGTAAATCCCATCATAACTTGACAAATTCAGCCTACAACTATCCACTTTAGCAAACCTAAATTTTGCTCGAATTTCTCAAACCCTGACAATGGAGGAAAGAGGTGCTGCAAATCGAAGTGGATTTGGCAGTGACGACCTTGGTGGTAATAGGGGAGGTCCCAGTGACCACCACTTCGGTATGTAGATGGTTTCACCGTGGATCATGAAGGAAATGGAATTGAAAAAGCTTCTTAGTATTTGTTGGCAAAGCCTTCTGAGTTTGTAATTCCTTCTTTAAAAATGTCATGTGATATTATTATAAACATTTCGAGCAAAATGATGCTCCAAGGCTCTTCATGTATCTAGTGTTTTGCACCATTCATCAGTTTTCTGGAGACCAGATGACTAGACAAAGCTTGCTAGTTTTTGAAATCGTCATCATTATTTATGCCTTCCCTTTTCTTGTTTTGTCAGTCATTTCTGATTGTCATCGACTTTCCAGTATCTTTGTCTATTTGATTGCAATAAGGGCTTGACAATGGATATGATGGAGACATAGCTTTTGCTAGTTCTCTACAGACTTAGGGAATTTTATACTTAATTTGAGTTAATTTTGTTTATTTCAGCAATGGACTTGTTTGAAACAACTGGAAAGGAAGAGGACTAAATTGTGCTATTTCAAAAGAAAGGAAGGCTTGAAGAAAAACATACATTAAATGGGCTTCAAAGTTGGACTTTGATTGGAATAAATCCAATCAAGCTGCAGGAAGTCGAAAACAAAATTGGGCTGGACTTTCTTTAGTTTTTTTTTGGTGTTTTATCCAAAGAAATTCACTCCAAATTGGACTCCAACTTATTACGGCTGTCGTAGAGATAAATATACACATAGGAAGCCCCCATGCCATATCTCCCAGTGGCAAAGGGGAGGACGAATAGGGCTCAACGCGGCAGTGTGCAGAGTTCGATTCCCCGCAAGGTGGAATTGACTTTGTTGCAAGCGGGAGTTACTATATGGGTTAATAGCCTTGGTCTATCCATGTGCTCTCCACACTGGCTCCTGAGAGGCACATCCTGCGATTTACCTCCTCCACAATGACCCAGGGCAGGGTGGGTGGAGGCCCCTAAGGTTGGGGTTCAACCTTTTTTAAATATACACATAGGAAGCTAGGGATGAGAGGGGGATACACATTAGAAAATACGACACCAACTTGGAGGAAAAAGGAGAAAAACATTGAAGGCGGTCGTTAGGAGACAAAAATCAATTGTGCTGCTGAAAATCTAATATATCGGCA
Organism: Olea europaea var. sylvestris; assembly: GCF_002742605.1. NCBI lineage: Eukaryota > Viridiplantae > Streptophyta > Magnoliopsida > Lamiales > Oleaceae > Olea > Olea europaea. The sequence goes on from NW_019229260.1 coordinate 228,316, forward strand.
CCAGCTTTAGGACAGAGAATTAGAGTTAAACTTTTGGGAGACAAATTGGGCTGCTGCAAACAAGAGAACACGGGCTGCCGACTAAAGTTAATTGATATGTATACACAATAAAAACGGCAGCCAAGTAAGAAAGGAAAAAGTCAGAAATTGGGCACCAAGAAATACACACACGCAGACAAAGGAAGAAGAAGAAACGAGTTGCCTGCTGGAATGAAAAAAACAAAAGAATTCAAAACCACACACACACACATATATACACATAGAGAGAGAGAGAGAGAGAGAGAGAGAGAGAGAGAGGCACACGAGCAGAGAATTGAAGTTTATAAGATTACGAGTGCTGCCTTTTTATCATACACACACAGAACAAAGGTAGAAGCTGATAAAATACGAGGAAGAAGACAACAACTTTAATCACGTTCAGTCAAAGTTTGGTGGTGTATTGTAACTTGTGTGTGTTTAATTTCAACAAGATGCTTGGCTAAACTTTTAAATATTATTAGGATGTGATGAACCATTGTTATAAAATTTTTAGTTTGAATAATTAATTTGACGATAATTTATTTAATTGTTTGGATATTTATTATTGTTTCATTTGTTTTCAATTAAATGGCTATTAATTGAATTGTTGTGAATTTTATTATCATCGAGAGAGGTAATAAGATCATTAGCACATTGTAATAAATATTTTGAGGTTCGGTAGAGGATAGAGATATATCTCTATTCTTCATATGGTTGTTATAAGATGTTTTAGCTCATTTAATGCATTTATCATGTTCGCATCTTTCATTAAGAGATTGAAAAGTCACATGAGGGGAATACATTTAATTGCTATCAAAAGAAATTTTTAAATAAAATAGGAACATTAACCAATAAGTATGATTTAAATTGTCAATTTAATTTGTTGATTAGTAAGGGGGATTCTACATCTTAGCAATATGTCTTTCAAATTTGATAAATTTTTACATTGCTTTCAAGTTAGTTAATAGATTTAATAGTGATAGTTACAATTCAATATTGCTATTCGATTAAGGGAATTGTTAGCTTTAACTCGATCAAACACATAGTTCTTATGGGTTCGACACTCTACACACTACTATATTACTTGTTCATGATCCCGTTTACTTTCGGGTAATCAAACGATCAAATTTTTGGCATCATTGCCGGGGACTATAGTTTTTTGATAAGTGTTAACTAATTTACCTTTAATTTGAATTTTATTTTATTTTAATTTTTTTTAGTTTAGTTCATTAATTTAAAAAAATACTACAGTGTTTTCTATTTTTTCCTTTCAGGACTTTGTATGCAAAGTTCGAAAATCGGAGATGTTGCTCAATTTGATTCAAAAATCGAGGGAATGTTCAGGTCTAGGAGAAGAGAGCATTTATAAGGTCACCAAAAACAGCAAGTAGAGCTCATGGCAGAATAAAATCTGAATCAATTAGCCATCGACGCTAATCTGGGTGTAGCGCAACCAAATGAAGTTGTAGCCAATGAAAACGCTAGGTTGATGGGAGAGTATATGGTTCCACTGATCGTGGAGAGCCAATCCAGTATAGTACATCCGGCATTTGGTCAACCAAATTTTCACTTGAGAATAGATGTGATCAATATGTTTCAAAATGCACTGCAATTTTTTGGGAAAACTACTGAAAATCCTAATGTTCATAACTCAAGATTCTTGGACAAGTTAGCAAGAATAGATTATGCAGTTGTTTCAAGCAAAGCAATTCGGCTGAGGCTTTTTCCTTACAGTTTGAGAGATTCAGATAAGGAATGGTTGAATACTTTTCCTCCACATAGCATCACCAATTGGAATAATCTGTGTTAGGAGTTCCTGAACAAATATTTCCAACCTAAAAGGATTGCCAGGTTGAGAGACGAAATCACCACATTCTCTCAACTTGACTTGGAGTGCTATTATTATGAAGCTTGAGAAAGGTAAAAGGGGCTGCTCCGTTAGTGTCCACAACATGGATTGCAAAAATGGCTCCAAGTACAATATTTCTATATTGGTCTAAATCCGACAAGTAAGCCTAATGTTGACTCCACATGTGATGGTTCCATCACAAAGAGAACAACGGATCAAGTATATCAAATCATGGAGGATTTAGCATTCACTAGTGCATTATGGCCTATGGAAAGAACAAGTGTAAAGAAAGTAGCTGGGATACCCGAGGTAGATCCATTAATAGCAATCTCAGCACAGCTGGCAACTTTAGCTAAAAAGGTGGATCAAATGAAAGCCATTCAAACAGTCGGATAAAAATGCAAGCACTATGGACGAAATCATGAAAGTGTTGATTGCACCATGGGTGGTCCTTTTGCTCAATCACTAGAGGATGTAAATTATGCTCAAAATTTTCAAAGACAGCAATACAATCGGAATCCTAACACCTATTACCCTATCTGGAGAAGTCACCCAAGTTTTCAATGGAGCAACAATCAGGGAGCTCAGATTGCACCACAATAGACTGCACCGCCAAGTTTTCAACAGGCTGAAAATAAGTCTTCATTGGAAGATCTTGTCACTAAATTGGCGAAGATCTCTACACAGCACATACAAAGAACAGATAAAGCCTTGCAATTTCAAGGAATTGCCATCAAGAATTTGGAAAACTAGATGGGGCAAATAGCAAAAGCATTCTCAGAAAGACAGTAAGGAGCATTGCCAAGCGACACTGAGATAAATCCTAAGCAGCAAGTAATGGCAATAAAAGTTGTAAAGAATGAGGAGGTTGGGGCAATCACTACACGAAGCGGGGTTCAACTTCCAGAAATTACAATTGAGAGACAGGTGATAGAAAATAAAAAGGCACCTTTTGCAGATGAGGAACAGGGGATAAATCTGAACAACTATAAAAGTAGTTCCATTTCAAGAGCTAGAAAATCTACAGGTTAAGGCAACCACTCCTATCTAACCTTATGTGTCTCCGGTCCCATTTCCATAGAGATTGCAAAAAATGAAGCTGGAACAATAGTTTGAAAGGTTCTTAGACATTTTCAAGAAGCTTCATGTCAACATCCCACTAATTGAAGCTATATCTCAAATACCGAACTATGCAAAGTTTATGAAGGAGATCCTATCCAAAAAAAGAAGGCTTATAGATTTTGAGAACATCAAGTTAAATAAGGAGTGTAGTGCCATCTTGCAGAACAAATTACTTCCTAAGCTACAAGATCCAAGAAGTCTCAAAATACCTTGCTTAATAGGGAATAATTTGAATTTTAATTGTTTATGTGACTTAGGAGCAAGTATAAACCTAATGCCTTTCTCTCTATACAGAAAATTAAAATTGAAAGAACTAAGGGACACATCCATCTCCCTTTAATTGGCAGACGGATAAATTAAATACCCGCGAGGAGTGGTTGAGAACGTGCTCATTAAAGTGGGCAAATTCATATTTCCTGTTGATTTTGTTGTCCTAGATATAGAGGAGCCATGAGATACAACATTATTTATCTTAGATAGATCCTTCCTATCAACAGCTGAGCTTTCATAGACTTTGAAAGTGGCGAACTGACATTGAGAGTAGAAGATAAACAAGAGAAGTTCAAGATCTACACTAATATCGAGAATCCAATAGATGGAGAGATCAACAAAAAGGTTAAGGAAGAGTGCAAGTACATTGTTGAGACAGAGCAACAAGGATCGAAGAAGATAAAGCCTAAAAATTTAGAAAACTTTTGACCAGAGGGAAATGGAAGGTTCAAGGTTTGGTGAGCAAAACAAGGATGCAAAGTCGAAAATTGCAAGGAGTGCAAAAGCTCAAGATACTTTTTTAAATTACCCTGATTAGTTCCTCCGTACAATCTAGCTAATGACTATAAATTAAGTGCTGATTGGGAGGCAATCCAATTTTCTAACTCTTTTATTTATTTAGCTTTTTGTATCGCATAGCATATAGATTTGTTTTTATTATTATGTTGCATTAGATTTAGGCACGTTTTAATTTGTAGGGTATCACCATCCTTAATACTCCCCTTATGCCATTGAATTTATTGATGGTATTTTGATAGTTTGAGCTAAGTAACACATGCTCTAGGTTATTTGATTTTCAATGTTTGATTTGAATCGTTATATGCAAGAACATGACGTCGCAGAACACTCAAACCAACATACACTAAGGGAAAAGTATAATGAAAAAAGACATCACACATTCAACAAAAAAAAATTGGGGAGTACCTTCTTCATTTTCTTCCCTGCCTTGTTATGTGCTTATTTATGTTTTACAACATTGAGGACAATGTCGATTTTAAGTTTGGGGGTGGAAAAAAACTTTCAATTTTTTTTTTGTTTTTCGTATGTTTTTATGTTTTTGTGTATTTGTTTTAGTTAAAAAAAAGAAAAAAAATTGAACATTTCAAAAAAAAAATGCAAAAAAAATAAAATAAAATTATTTTATTCAATTGTGTGCTTGTGTGGGTTAGAAAGTCTAGGTCAACAATGATGATTTAATTTGAAATTTGGTATTGATATATGAACTATGGATATGTTGCACGCTAGATTGATTGAAGTTTAACATTGCAAAACTTGATATTATACACGCACTAGAATTGAGTTTGATATTGTGATGAAATGAGTTGTTTTATACTTTTGATATGTTGAATTAGTTTGACATAGATACTTACCTAAATCATATTAAATTAATTATCCTTAGACCAAATTTAACACAGTTCGGGGGTGATTTTACTATCATAGGAAGATGCAAATGTGAATGTGGATTCCTTGTGTGAAAAAAGTTTTGTGTGGATTGTTTTAGACTAACATGATAAAATTGGACGAAAGTCTCAAATTGGAGGTTGATTTACTTGAATAGGTATGTGATAAGGGGTATTGCACTAATCAAGGCATATATTTTAAAATTTAAATCTTTGCTTTGAAACCTTTATTACTCGAGTAATTAAGTCTGCAAGGGTATCATAAAACCTAATGCACTAAAGTCATCTGATTTGGGAGTTATCGGCCTAAAGCTTGTTACAGGGGTCATTTGGAAAACAATCAGAGATGAAATTGCCTTAAAAAATTAATAATAAAAATAAAAAATAAAAAAGATAATTGTTTTCTTCGAAATCTTTTTGACTCGGGTTATTAAACTTGTAAGAATATTTGAAAATCTGGTGCCCTAAAATCATTTGACTTGGGAGTCATTGGTTTAAAGTTTGTTACATGGGTCATCTAGAAGTCGTTTTGATGAGTGTTTTAGACTCCTATTTATCTATAACTTGATTTTCAAGGTTTTTATAAATAAGTTACGGCTTGTATTGTTCACGTAACATTCAACAATATTTTGGGAGCTTCAAATCTTAATTAAGAATATTGAGATCTTGTTGTAAATACAATTACTATTGATTATAGCGAGTCCCAATACTGGTTCAAGGGAATTTGACTTTCGATTAATGATAATTAGCCTAATTGAGTCTTGACAGTCGAGGCAATCAAATAATTGGAGAATCCTTATTCATTATATGTTAACTTGCAACTAGTGGCGTCAACCTGAATTGGAGAGGGTGAAGATAGTAATGAAAAATTCAACCTTAGATTACACGCAGGGAAAATAGTGAAAAAGAATAAGTTTGGGGATGTGTGAATCTTACGAGAGATGAAAGGATATATTTGACTATAAAGGCTCAGGAATTGGAACAACTTATGAAGTCATTAATGTTTACTTAGTTCTTCACACACACACACACACACACACACACACACACACACTTCTGTTTCAAGCCTTGCTTGACTTTGATAAGATGCCTTCAATTTGGACGAAAGATGAAAAGCTATTTAGGGATCCAAAAGCCCAATTTTAAATTCATCTACATCTATCAAATCAAATTCTTCAATATATTCTAAAGGAGAAAAGTTCCTTTGCTTTGTGGTTAAGGTTGGAGCAACTTTGTGCGATAAAAAACTTGACTAGTAAGTTATACTTGAAGCAACCTTTGTATTTTCACTGGATGTCCGAAGACACGCCATTGGATGATTACTTAATTATTGCTCAAAGAAATTGAAGCTGATTTGAAGACATTGGATGTTAAGTATGATGAGAAGGACTTGGTGTTGATGTTGTTGTGTTCATTATCACCATTGTATGTGATTTTTAGAGATACTATTCTCTAAAGTAGGGATATTCTCACTATGAATGAGGACTATGATGCTTTAGTATAGAAGGAGAAGATGAGGTATCTTGCAAGTGGATCTGGGAGTCTGGTTGAAGGCCTAGTTGTTTCGAAAGAAATCAAGATAAAAATATTAGTAGGAATATGATGGATAGATCGAAATCCAGATATATAGAGAAAGTATGTTATTATTGTAAGAAGAAAGGGCATATCAGAGTTGATTGCTATTCATTAAAAAGATAAAAATCAAGCTACTGGAGCTATTGATAAAGGAAAACAACTTATTAACACAGTGGAAGCTGATGTTATGGAAGATAAGCAAAGTGAAGGAGAGCTTATAGTGATTTCTAACATAGGTTCCAAACATTGTGAAGAATAAGTTCTTAATTCAGCATTTACTTTCCATATATGTCCCAATAGGGATTGGTTTATAATCTATGAAAAGTTTCAAGAGGTGCAGGAATTTTGGCAAACAACATGCCTTGCAAAATTGTCAGAGTTGGTATAGTTAGAATCAGAATGTTCGATAGTACTCTTAGAACACTTAGAGTGTGTTTGATTGATATGAAAAATATTACCTAGAAAAGAAAATATTTTCCATCTTTTGTGGAAAATAAAAACCACCTCTACACAAGGAAAATGTTTTCCTCAAAAACAAGGAAAATTAGGCATATTTTCAAAAGTTGGAAAATGTTTTCCATGGAAAAAATAGCAATCAAACACTCCAAGTAGGAATTTGGGTGGAAAACTGATATTTTCCATGAAAAATAAATGTAATCAAACACACCCTTATAGATTCTAGAACTGAAATGTAATCTCATATTTTTTAGTACACTTGACTGAAAGGGTCATAAATACATTGGTGAAAGTGGAGTATTGAAGGTAAATCGGGGAGCTCTTGTTGTCATAAAGGAAAGATTTTGCAATGTTCCATAGTTTTAGGGGATTCAATAGTTTTAACCTCTTTTTTGATTTTGAGGAATTGTTATAATAGCTGGTCCTGATTTAATAAGAACGGTTTTATAAAAGGCTCTAATTTTTTCAATATTTCTAGGCATGAATTGAAATTAAGGGGGAAATAAATCTTGAAGACATTCATTTAGAGATGAATATCTATGTATCCTTGACCCTTCCATTTCAAAAATAGGCAATTGAATTGGTTTTGTAAAATAATGAAAGGCTTTGGAAGGATTGATTTATGGTATTTTTCCAGAATCCATTTGAACAACCTTTTTGAAATTAGAAGGTTTTGATTCTTCATGGATAGCTTTTTGAGTAGGTTTTTGGAAAAATGTTTTTGATGCAAAGGTTGTTTTTTGAGAGATTGAAAAACTTGGTTTATCTTTCATTGATCCTTGAATATATTCATCAATTGAAAATAGAGGAATTGAAATCTTTTTCTCATTTTTTTTTGTTAAGCAAATACTACTAGTGTGGCTTGTTTTATAACATAAAAAACGAGAATACACATAAAGGAGGGGGTCATAGACCAGACCTCCAGTAAGTAAAAAAATTACAAATTTCTCAAATGAAGCGCAAATGACAATAAATGAAACGTGAACCAAAACTAATGAAGATTACTTAAGGGTACTCCTGAGGATAAATCTTCGGGTGATAGTACATAGACATTGATTGAGTCATGCGTCTGGTCTGAAACACTTTTGAGTCGTAGTAGTTTACATAATCGGACTCACTTACTGGAGAAGGGTCTCCTACGAGAAGGGGTCTGTCTAGCTGAAAATTTTCGTCCGAGCGACGGCACACAGAATGTCAGGCAAAAAGCATGTGCGTCTGATCTCATGGTGTTATTCACATGTGAGATTGACTCGTTGATTGAAGGTATGGCTGCCTTAATATTCTCCTCACAATCTCCGAGACCTATGCTATCCATGTCACTCTGAATTAGAGCACCCACTTTATCCTGTTTAGGCATGATGGTAGGGCTAGGTGATATTTATCATTGAAGAGCTTGCCAACTAGGTCATCAATGGCATCCCTCGTGGCAGCTCCCATCTTGATGCCATGGGTCTTCTTGAAGTGGTTAATCAACATCTGCTTCACCTGAGGCCTAGCCTTCAGGCCCCTCAGTGTGCCATCGGTACCTGACATCTATGGTGAATGAGAAACCTAGGAATCGGTCTCAATAGGAGCCTCTGGAGTAGGCTGAACAAGTGGCTAATCAATAAGTACTACCTCTATCAAAGTGTAAGCAGTAGCTACTGTACTGACAACTGGTAAAACCATAACAATAGGAAGAGCCACTGAAGAAGTAATTGATTGATTCTAAGTAAGAGCCTAATGAGCATTTGTGCTAATAACTGTTGGAGCTATAATTGGCGAAGGAACCACAGAAGGAATGACTGACTGAGACTTAATATGTGTAGAAGGCACAATAGTAGGACCAACAGTGGTAGCTGGCGGTGCTATAGAAGAGTCTGTTGAAGTGCTAGCATAATGCTGTTTTCCCTGATCTCGCTTAACTGGTGTTCATCTTTGGCGAGGCTCCACAACTATCTCCTTTTCATTACCCCTATCTTTGGCCGGTTCAAGAGGTATAGGAGCAGGGTCAGTATAATGTGGTACAATAGGTGGTGGTTGTGCAGGGCACGATCTGATCATACAATGCTCGTCAGTTCTGATTCTCCTTTTGAGAAGAAGAAACTATTGACATTCTCGCTATTTACTCAAGAGAAGATTTATTTTGTATAAATTCTCTAGCAAGGAAATCTACTAGATCATTTCATTTTCATTCTATCTTGCAAATATTTGTTTTGAAACAAGATTTTTGACATGTTTTTGTAAAATATCTTTTGAAGCTTTGTAATAAGTTTTCAAAATAATTTTTTTGTTAATTAAATCATCTTGAAATTTTGAAATACATAAAACTATTGATAAAATTTCTTTCTTGATTGTTATATAATTTTTTTTGAGGACTAGTCTAAACTCTTTAATGAAATCTAACCAACTGTTTTTGACTAGACTCTTTTGAAATCTACTTTATTACCCGACCATATCCTATCTCTGACCTATCTAGCTCGACAATAATGGAGGCAAAAGGTTTATAATTAAAAGGCATGAAATGCTTTTGACGGCGTCTTTTACTTTTTGAACAGCTAGAGTGTGCTAGTGACTCCAGGACAATGGATGCTTTTATAACTTGTGAAAAAGAGGAGCACATAATAGTCTTATATTTTTGACAAAATCAGCCACATAATTGATGCAGCCTAAAAAGTGCTGCAAACCTGTTTTATCTTGAATTTCATTTGGAAATTTGTTGGCAAACTTAAGACTTCTTTGAATTGGTGTAAGTGTTTCTAGATGTATGTAATGTCTTAAGAGCTTGAATTTGACAAAGAACAACATTTTGTGCTAGAGACTGCTAAAATATTGTTCTTAATAACATTAATGAATGTTTTAAAATGCTTGAAATATTGTTCTAAACTTTAGATTAAAAATATCTATGTAAGCAATGATAAAATTTTGATCAAGATTAAAAATATAATTCATAATTTTTTTAAATTCAAAGGGAGTATTTTTTAGACTGAATGGCATGACATTGCATTCATAATGCCCAAATGGAACATTGAAATTAGTTTTATATTTATCTTCTTCATTGACTTAAATCTACCAAAAGCCAAATTTCATATCGAATTTAGAGAAGATAACATCTCTAAATACTCTGTTTAACAGATGTTTCTTTTGAGTCTAAGAGCACCTCTTTCAATTTCGACAGAATTATTGACATAGAATATAGAGCAACTCCATGTTGATTTAATTGGGTAGGTAAGTCTTTTTTCAAGTAAATCATTGATTTTCTTAATACAATGATCAAGTAATTGTTTATTCACTTGAATAAGATGAGATTTTGTAGGAATCATAGACTCATGTAAATCAAAATTTTATGAAAGAGAAATGACATGTTTCTTTCGATTCCAAAAGGCATTTGGAATAGTGGAACAAATTTCATTCTCAATTCTTCTTTGAAATGATAAAATCTTTTCAATATTTGAGGGATTTTATAATTGTTCTTCAATCCTTTGAAATCTAATCTCTTCTTTGAGAAATTGAATGTCTTTTCTTTAAATTGATTATTAATAATTTTTGAAATAGATATTTCTTTTAAAGAATTAACATCTTTATAAGAAGGATGATTTATAAATCTGAAAAATATATCTTGATAAAAAATATTTGTAGTAAGACATTTTGATTCTACTTTAAATGGGTAAATTTGAAAGATGAAAGGGGTACCAAGTTTAACTTCTTGATCTAAATCTTTGACTAGTAAAATATATTTTTAAAAAAATAGATATGAGCTTTTGAAAGTTTATATTGAATATTGAGCTTCTTACCACTAGCACAGTAAAGATGCTTGGTAGTTTTTTCAAAATATTTTGTAGGGATTAATCCTTTAGTAATGCAATTTTTATTTGCTTTATAATATATTAAAACTCTAGAGGTGAACTTAAATTCTTTATTGACTACAATGGTCATATTGTAGTACCATTTTTAAAGTTAACGATTGATAACATTGATCTTTTCTTCTTCAATTTGAGACATATCTTCTTCTCAAGAAGAGGAAAATGAGGAAGAGTCATGATTTGGAACGTATTCTTGTTCTAAAATTTTTAGCTTTCAAGGAAACAATTTCCATATGAGCCTCTTTCATTTGACGTTCAAAAATAGAAATTTGAGATTTCATCTCATTAACTTCTGATCTTAATTCAGAACTAGAAGTTTTTGAAGAATTGGATTGTTTAACACTAGAATAGAGTAAATTGAGAAGTTCAAGTTTAACATCTTCATTTATTTGAAGATTATTAATCTTTCTCTTCATAAGACATTTATTGGAGTAGTGACCTATTTGTCTACATTTTCAACCTATAATATTTGAAGTTTTAGAAAATCGTGTCTTTGGAAATTTTTATAAGAATGAGAGGGTCTTTGTTTGTGAAATGATCTTTTTCTAAGAAAAGAAGGAAAACTTTTATTTTTCAATATTGAAGATCGAAGAATGATTTTTTTTAAATCCATATTGACCACAAAATGATCCAAGCTCTTTACGACCTTTAGATATCTCAGATTTTAGTTTTGCTTTGAGTTTGATATCATTTCATAATACTAATCCCTCTTTATTGACAAAATTGATAATTTCGCCATGAGGAGAGCATATGGAATTGTATCATTATGCTTTAGTTTGATAGAATTCCTAACCCTTTTTGTAAAGAGTTTTAGGAGTGCAGATATATATCTTTCTTTCCAAGAAGATTGATCACAACTTCTCGAAATAAGACTCGAGCAAGGAAAATATCCTTGTACTAGCAAAGATCATGATGTTCTAGACAAGTGAGATTTAACAAAATCTTAGATGTTCTTTCTTGAAGAAGATCTAGGGTTCCAATAAAATGTTTGAGGACGAAATATACAAGAGTATTGAAACCATCATTTTGATTTTGACCATCTACAGCTAGACAGATGGTATTGCGATCTTCATCATTTAGATAGTTATTCCCTCAGCTTTTAATTTGTCCGTGAAACCACAAACTAAGTTTTCGAAAGCTATATTATGAGGTATATCTTGACCCATATAGGCTACACGACACACTCGTATAGTTTCGAGTATTTTTTTTATTTGATGGACTTTGCTATTTGTACACTGATTTTTGACATTTTGGTTGACACTTGTATTGTTGTCAAGAGTCAATTGAATGAAAAAATTGTTTGAAATTTCAACCGTCTAATAGAATAATGACACGTGACAAAGTGTAAACTAAAGTGTACACCATAGTGTACATGTATCAAGGTTGATATTCCGTCAATCCATCAAGATTCCTTTCAATGATTTCATCACCGTTATAAAAAACATATGATTTTTCTTTTCCTTATATAACATATCAGGATGTGAAGGATGGGAATAATAATTTGGAAGTTTTGAATTTTGGTGGTTCATTTTCAATAAATTGATTTTCAAGTTCATCGACAATATTGATAATCTTTGATGATCCAACTTCAGAAATGTTTACCAAGTTCTTGTAAAATACTGGATTATTTAGACAAAGTGCCTTTACCCATCTTAGGTGTTAATTTTGAATCAGGGTTTTGAAAATTAATGGTTTCTTTTCATTTGGTTCAGATGAGGAGACCTTAGAATCAGAATTGGCTTCAATTTTGGATAATTGGGAATACATAGACTGAAGAACAATATTTGTATAATTATTCTGTGATTGAATACTTTTGATATCCTTAGCTGCAGTCTTAGATTCTTCTAATCTATTAGCAAGAATTTGCTTGAGATGTGATGCAATAATATCAAGGTTTCCATGTGAAACAAATATTTCTTCCATTAGAGGATGTTCAGATTGAAAACTTTAGCCAGAAGGAGTTTTTCATATTTTCTTATTGACATGGGTATTTTAAATGGATTTAGTTTTTGCAATTTTTTGCCAAAAACTTTGAAGTGTGCCCATTCATAAAATCTAAATTCTTTAGAAGAATCATAAAATTATTCCCATAAAGATTCAACTTCTTCTTTTGTAAACATCTCTTTTAAAGTGTCTAAAATTTTTGATACAAGGAGTTTGATCATCTTTGAATTCAATTTTTTGTAGAAGAAATGACATTACATTATCGATCTAATCTTTTAGATGGATTCAGCAACATATCAAATATAGTTGGAGAACTAGAAATGTTCCAATTCATTTTCTTTATCAGAAGTATATTGAGTCTTGGGAATATTTGGAGTAAAATCAACTCCTTTCAACTTATTTGAAGAATTTGAAAAACTAGATGATTGAAAATGATTTTCAGATCTACTTTTGGATCTATATGTATAGAGGACTTTTGGGGATTATCAGATGTAGAAGCTTTATCAAAAATCACCTTAACTTGTTCATTAGGAAATGAAATAATTTGATCTGAAGTAGTTCAAATAGAAGTAGGAATTAGGTTTTGAGCATTTTCAAAATCCCATTCAAGTCCTCTGGATTAAAGATTCCATGGTAATGACCGAAGTTTAGTATCACTACACATGAAAATTATAGCCACAAAGTTCATATTTTAGTTCCCGTGACTCTATATGTATGTAATGAATTTCCATATTTAAATATGAGATGTAATTCGTTATTACTTATTTACTAAAATTTGTCTTACATGTACGTGTTAAATCTTTTATAGATAACTATAAAGATGGGTTTGAGGTGGTCCGTGGTGGATTGTACTCGCGTTGGTGAAAAAGGAAGAATAAATTATGTTGTTTAAGGATTTTTAGTAATGTTCATCGTATTTTTTTTAAAACTAGCTTCAAATCTTTGCATTTAAAAAAAAATATTATATTTTTCTTTTGTTTATGAAAGTATTCTTTACGGTATATGTATAATGATCTCAAAGATAATAATTTGGATTGTTACAACATGGTATCAAAGTGTGTTTATGTTTTAGTAGACCATTTTTTTTTTCCTCTCTTTTTAAAGTGTTTTTTTTTTTGGTAACGAGATAGGCCTCATGGCCAAACCGTAATATTATACGTGCTATCCACTTTAGGTGGACATCTGCCAACTTATGCTCTTATGGCTTTCTATAAACTTAAGTCATTTTTAAGGTAAATATCAAGGGTTTCAATCATGGAAATCGCGATAAAAAGCTATGAAGGGATAAGTCAGCAGATGTCCACCTAAAGCAGATAGTATGTACGATATAATAGCTTGGATATGATGCCTAGGTTGTTACAATATCGTCATAGTCAATATTTGTGACATGATCTTAGGGACGTGGATCAGGATTGTGGAAGAGAACAAAGCTATAACTGTCATAGTACTCATTCTCTTTCTTGCGATGAGGGGCGTTTCTTTAAAAATATTAAAGTAAATACTCATAGTTTTGATGATTACTTAGATCTTGGAGATTTTACTCAATGGAATGCCTTTACACAAGGAAATCGGTTAGTAACTGAATACATCGTCAATTTAAGGAATTTCGAATAAAATGTCACATTATTGAGTATGAGATCTTGATTTTGAGTAGGTTTAGACAAGGTTTAAGAGATGATCCGAGGCATGAGCTTTTCCTTTGGGTGTAACTACACTCGATCACTCTTACTCTTTAGTCTAAGATTATGAGTTGATTATTGGTAATCCATATAAAAAGCATGGTGGCAACCGTGCATCCATCTCATCTGAGCAGCTTTATTTTTAAGTCTATTATAAGACCTTCCTTGTCTAATGTTCCTCTTGTGTTAAAAGATAAAGGTAAAATTCTTGAAATTCTAAGGACTTTTTCTCACTTCCAATGTTTCAACTATAAGGACTTTGGCCACATCTCTTCCAAATGCCTTAGTCGATCTTTAATCATTGAAGAATAAAAGAATGTAATAGATGAGCCATTAGAAGATGTAGTCTATAAACCTAAACTTGAAGATTTAGATGATTTAGATGACAATGAGGAACCTCCTTAGGTGGTATACGAACTCTTCTTGAGAATCTAGACACTATATCCTTTGTTCCCGACACCTCTCGATTACGTGTTGTATGTCGAACCTTACCCCACCCAAAGAGGTTGATGATTTCATTAGTCACTTTTGGAAAACCCACTTTGATGTAGGACCAATGGAAAATTCAGTAGAAAAATTATAAGCAACAAAAAATAAGTAGAGATGATGTGATCCAAGATGCGGGAATCACGAAGGCAAGTCCGAATTAAGACCCATTAAGTATCGAAGAAGGCCCGATGACACGATCGAGAGTGAAATGAGTTAAACAGGTAATCGAGATGCTCGTCAAAGCCATTATTATGACACCATGTTTGGGACGTAAAATGGAGCAAGTTTCATGTTGGGGTCAAAGGCTGAAGAGCTTTGGATCAACGTGATAAAGGTGGATGATATGAAAAACGAGCAGTGTGGATTAAAATGGGCATAACTTTTAGCTTGGGTGTTGAATTTTCGCCCACTAGTACAATTCGGAATTGTCACAAAATTTC
>NW_019229260.1:245589-250940 GCF_002742605.1 Olea europaea var. sylvestris
ACAGCTTTGTCAAGGATGGAGGTTCATTATCCTTGCGCCATTAAAATCGGGACAAGTGTATGAAGACCAAATTAAATTGAAAAACGAAGAAGAGAGGAGAGCAAGAGAGCTAGAGAAAAAGAGAGAAAACAATGAAATAATGAGTAAGAGAAAAAATAGTGAGGGGACGAGTCGGGAGAAAAAGAGAATGGAGCCCCAAGAGTGAAAAGAAAAGAGTTTTCTGAGATGAGAGAAAAGTCGAGTAAATTTCTTTGCAAAAGAGAGTGAGTGGAGGAGAGCGGCAGTCAAGAGGAGAGAAATGATTTTGTTGGTCTACAAAGAGTCACTCCTCAGTTTTGAGGACTCTAACATATCCCTTCCAAATTTGGCTAAGTCTTTATTGCAAGAGTTCAAGGATATATTTCTCGAGGACGTGCCTAGTGGGTTAACAATGATTCGAGGCATTGAGTACCAGATCGACTTTATACCTGGAGTTGTCATTCCAAATCAACCAGTTTACCGGAGCAATCCTGAGGAGACAAAGGATCTTCAGAGATAAGTTGAGGAGTTGATGAGCAAGGGTTATGTTAAGGAGAGCATGAGTCCGTGTGCTATACCAGTTCTGTTAGTGCCAAAGAAAGATGGAACATAGAGGATGTGCGTGGATTGTAGGGCCAATAATAACATAACGGTAAAGTATCGTCACCATATCCCTAGGTTAGATGATATGCTTGATGAATTATATAGTGCATGCATATTTGTAAAATTGATTTTAAGAGTGGTTACCACCAAATTCGAATGAGAGAAGGTGATGAGTGGAAAATTGCATTTAAGACCAAATAAGGACTGTATGAGTGGTTGGTAATGCCATTTGGACTCACCAATGCATCGAGCACTTTCATGCATTTGATGAATCATGTTTTGTGTGCTTTTATAGAAAAATTTGTCGTGGTGTATTTTAATGATATTCTAGTGTATAGTAAAAATTTAAATGAGCATGTAGAGCATTTAAGAAAAGTGCTTTTGGTATTAAGGAAAGAACAACTGTATGCTAATTAAGGAATATATATTTTGCATGGAAAATGTTGTCTTTCTAGGATTTGTGGTTAGTACCAATGGAGTAGATGTTGATAAGGAAAAGATAAAAGTTATTAAGGAGTGGCCTACACCTAAGAGTATAACCGAAGTAAGGAGTTTTCAAGGGTTGACTAGTTTCTATAGGCGATTTGTGAAAGATTTTAGCACAATCACCATACCACTCACTAAGGTAGTAAAGAAGAGGGTTTTCATTGGGGGTAGTGAGCAGGAGCAGGCATTTAATACAATTAAAGATCAATTATATAAAGCACCTATTTTGGCGTTACCTGATTTTGACAAAACGTTCGAGATTGAGGGTGATACCTCAGAAATAGGGATTGGAACAGTATTGATGCAGGATAGGAGATCGATAGCTTATTTTAGTGAGAAGCTGAGTGGAGCTATTATTAACTACCCTACGTATGACAAGGAGTTGTACTCGCTTGTTCGAGCTTTGGAGATTTCGTAACATTACTTGTGGCCTAAGGAGTTTGTAATACATGCTCATCATGAGTCTCTCAAGCATTTGCGGGGTTAAGGAAAACTGAACAAGAGGCATGCAAGATGGATGGAATTTATAGAAACATTTTCCTACGTCATTCGCTATAAGAAAGGTAAAGATAATGTAGTGGCAGATGCTTTGTCTCGCAGGTCTGTGTTGCTAACTTCTCTTAGTTCTAAATTACTTGGTTTCGAGCACATTAAAGATATGTATTTGAATGACTTGGATTTTTCTGATATAAATCATGTGATAAGGGGGCTATAGACAAGTTCGTTAGGCATGAGGGGTACTTGTTTTGTGAAAATAAATTGTGTGATCCTGAGTGTTCCATGCGAGAATTGCTAGTAAGGAAGGCACATAGCGGTGGATTAATGGGACACTTTGGGGTTAAGAAAACTTTAGAAATGTTAGGGGAGCACTTTTATTCACCTAAAATGAAAAGCGACATTGAATGGATATGTAGCTAATGCATAACTTGTAAGGGGGCTAAATCTAAGGTTTTACCTCAAGGGTTGTACACACCATTACCTACTCCTAGTAAACCTTAAGTTGATATTTCAATGGATTTTGTTTTGGGTTTACCTAGGACTAAGAAAGGACGTGACTCTATTTTTGTAGTAGTAGATAGATTTAGTAAGAAGGCGCATTTCATAGCGTGCAATAAAACAGATGACACCACTCACATAGTGGATTTGTTCTTTAAAGAGATAGTGTGTTTGCATAGGGTCCCTAGGAGTATCGTATCAGATTGGGATGTAAAATTCTTGAGTCATTTTTGGCAGGTTTTGTGGGGGTAAATTAGGCACGGAATTGTTATTTTCCACAACATGTCACCCACAAACCGATGGGCAAACTGAAGTGGTCAATAGGACCATGACTCAATTATTATGCACTGTAATAAATAAAAACTTGAAGAGTTGGGAGGAGTGTCTACCTTTTGTTGAATTTGCATATAATGGAGCTGTACACTCCACTACTTCGTTTTCACCTTTTGAAATCATTTATGGGTTTAACCCACTAACTCCCTGGGATTTGTTACATTTACCTGTGAATGAATGAGGTAGCTTAGATGGTAAGAGAAAAGTTGAGTTGGTAAAGTCACTCAATGAGAAGGTCAAGACACTAATCGAAGAATGGAGTAAGCTTATTGCATCAAAGGTGAACAAGGGAAGAAAGCGCGTGACATTTGAACCAGGTGATTGGGTCTGGGTACATTTTAGAAATGAGCATTTTCCAGAACAGATAAAGTCTAAATTGCATCCACGAGGAGATGGTCCATGTCAAGTCATCGAAAAGATCAACGATAACTCATACAAAGTGGATCGTCCATGTGAGTATAATGTTTCAGTTACATTTAATGAGTCTGTTCTCTCTCTTTTTTATGCAGGTAAAAATTCGAGGACGAATCCTTTTGAAGAGAAAGGGGATGATGTGATCCAAGATGTGGGAGTCACGAAGGCAAGTCTAAATCAAGACCTGTTGATTATCAAAGAAGGCCCGATGATGCGATCCTGAGCGAAACGAGTTAAAGAGGCGATGGGGATGCTCATAAAAGCCACTATTGATGGCACCATGTTTGGGATGCAAAATGGAGCAAGTTTCATGTTGGGGTCGAAGGCTGAAGAGCTTTGGATCAATGTGCTAAAGGTGGACGATATGGAAAACGAGTAGTGTGGATTAAAATGGGCATAAATTTTAGCTTGGGTGTCGGATTTTCGCTGATGATTTAATTCAGAATCATCATGAAATTTCGCACAAGAGGAGGAGGTTTTCAAAAAATAACTATGCAACCCTATAGCTTAAAAGCCATGCGACCGCATAGGCTATTACCGAAACAAAACTGAGTCTGACTATTTGTTCTATACGACTACATTGATTTATACTATGCGACCGTATAGTACAAATTTCTGGATGCATTTTCAATTTTTGTTAACTTATCTAGTTTCCATAAAATTTGATTCTAATTATTATTTTTCGATATTTGAAGCATAATTTCCATCCAAGACAATATTTTTGGGGGTTGGGATAAATACTTTGTTATATTGATTGTAAGAACAACTTTTGACATTATTGAGAATTAATTTGAGCGGCAATTCTTGCTTTCCAATCTTTCTTCTTCTTAGAACAATTTTCGTACTTATCAAGGTGCTTCGTTGTGGCATTCAAAATTCGGGTGTGAGTCTTTAGTTGCGTGATCAAGATGTCCTTCATATTACTATTATTGTGGGGTTGCTTAGTTCGTCATCTTGGGATTCAAATCCACAAATCGAGGTTAATTCTTGGCTTTCCTAGGGTTCAACAATCTTTTGTGGGTTCGTTAGTGATCGTGTTAATCGGGTTCGCATCAAGAGAGATTAGAAGAAATAGGTAGCATAAAAGGGAGGAACTGAAGAGAAACGAGAAGAAACGTGGAAAAGAAGAGAAAATGAGGGGAACGACAGTGGAAAAGAGAACTTGTTCACCAGCAAAATTCACGTTGTTCAGATTCTTCAGAGCTAAACCTAGATTCCATCATCAATTTGCTTCCTAGAACACCTAGTTCAACCTCTCTACTTTCACCAACATGTCTCCCACCACCCGTGGCTAAGGAAGTAGCACACAAACACTAATGTACTTTCATAAACAACCACCAGTTTTTCCCTAACTTTAGCTACTGACATCAACGAACTTGCAACCCAACAACTGATTGCCTTCAATTTGTCATTTCTTTAATCTTCTCTTGAAGATTTGAAGGAGAGTTCTTAGCTTCTGGGTTGTAACTTGCAATTGATTATCAAATCACAACAATCATCAACCCAATCTAAATACAACTTTCCAGTATCTTTATCATGATCTACCACGTAAACCTGACATATGGAAACACCACACAATCGCAATCCAAATGCTCACCCCATAACCTAGCCCATTTATTTTTATAAAACACTTCAGCCACAAACGTAAGCTCAACATCAACATAAACCAATAGCCCATTGCCAATACTAAACTATTGGCCCAAATTAATCACGAGCCCACATCCAAAACTAAACAAGCACATACACAGAAAACCCTAAGCCGACCAAAAATTATCACACCCTTTTCTTCCCCACCTAACCACCTCAAGAAGCTCCAGTCACACCCACCAATAGCTTTCATCACCACAACCCTATTTCATCATATCTATTAATGGTGCTCTGAAAATCTTAAATCATCCCTGAAATTGAAAGCAAAATCTGTGACATTCACCATCACAGTCCACCTCGAAGGTAACCTTTCATCTAATACAAAATAGCTCGCTAAATACAAATCGTCCATCAACTAGTTACCAGCTTCTTCAATAGTACCATTCTAGCTGACTACCACAACCACACTACTCCACTGTCAGTATCAATAACCAACATCGACTACTTCCACTATCGTAGAGCCACCATAGTTTGTTCGTTAAAACCTATAGCTACACACACTTTGACCTCCGACCTCATCGCTACAGAATTCACAAATTATTTTTTAGGTCCTTCTTAGCCTAAATTTCCCATTCTAATTTTCTTATGTTGGGCCATGATTTGGGCCCTCTTTTTATCATAGATAGTAATTTGAATATTTTGTATTTTATTATTTTTACTTACAAAAGAGTTTGATTTGATTACTTTAAAAAATAAAAAAAGTGAGAGAAAGAAAAGTGAAACAAAAAGAAGAAATTTTCCAACATTACTTGTAGGCACTCTTTTTATTCTTGTTGAGTGACGGCCGCTCAGATGATTCAATTGTTGCCTTGCCGCCGTAGTCCTACCAACTACAAAATCGTGATTTTTTTTTT
>NW_019229260.1:252830-263469 GCF_002742605.1 Olea europaea var. sylvestris
TATATATATATATATATATTCAAAGATAACACTTTAATTTTATTAGAATAACTCGGCACGGCCAGCTCAAAATAGGAAATTTGTGGTTTAAATTTGAATTCGACATTTTACGAAAATCTTTAGACAAGTGAGCCAACATTACTATAGTGAGCAAAACATTAACTTGGACTATTAAGAAGTGTCATCAAAATAAATATTTATCGTTTAAAAGAGATTTCAACACCTTATAAAATTTTTAAAACAAGTGCACATAACTTTACTATCACGACCAAAGCTTTAATTAAATTCTTAGGAAGGGTCGTAGAGACGCAATAATATAACTCAAACTATTTTTGGGTTTTACAAGGAATTTTTCTTTTAAAACGAGGCACAAGATTTACTACTACTACTACTACTACTACTACTACTACTACTACTACTACTACTATTATTATTATTATTATTATTATTTGTCGCTACAAAAGCCGACTGGGAATTAAACCGAAATATATCACAATCCGAGAAGGTTGTTTGACAACAAATTGCCTAACAAATGCCTCGTAGACAATAAATTCTTATACTTTAATGTCATGTGGACTATAATTTATAGAATACATTGGAGATGCTCGTGACATTGCCATAATTATTATGCAGATTTGGATAATTGATTTGATTTGATTTGAACGCCTAAATCAAAATAGATAAGATCAAAATTTGCCATAATCTTGTTGTTTCTAATTTAGCACAAGCAGATGATAGAAACAAAAATTAATAATTTAGAACTTACATTACATAATTTGCATAGTAAAATTTACAGCAATTATTCCGAACTTGTTGGTTGAATTCACCATGCCTCCAGGGCCGGTCCTATGCTGTCAGGGCCCTGAGGCGAACTTTATAAATTAGGCCCCCCTCCTCAGGAAAAAAAATTGTATTATGCATTTCCTTTTTCATTTTTTGAGTTCTAGACTCATATTTAGGAGGCACCATGGTATATGACTACGTGCGTCTATACAATTGATCATTCGATTAAATCTAACAAAAGTCAATATAACCCGACAAGGGTGCAATACAACAATGCAATCATATAAGCCGACAAGGCTTCAAACATTTCCTATATGTTTAATAGTTTATAAATAAGCAAGCAAAAGCCATTGCTCACCTGAGAAATAGGACTTGAGCAAAAATTATGTAATGACACGTAGGACCTATAGCAGTGGAAAAAGTTTATAGTCAATACATTTTTCTCTCTCTCTCTCTCTCTTTCTAAATACACTAGACAAAAAAATGTAATGATCACAGGTTCAAAGCATATTCATGTATAAGTCAAGTGCAGGCTAATTAGATTGTAATACTCTATTCGAAATTTCACAACACAACATAAAATGCACATTAATTTATTCACTTATCATATAGTGAGAACTGACCTCAACAAATACGGCGACTATTTTGGGAAGATATTGATTGTTGGGACCCAGAAGTTCCCTATCGAACCTACAAGAGGAAAACAGATCAATATACTTAAATGAAGGTCTTTAGCAACAAGTTTGGTTTCCAACAATGCCAAATTAGAGCCATCTCCATTGTCTACCTCTCGACCATTGTGCAAAGCTGCTCATGAACAACTTTTACTTCAATAAGATCACCTTTTATAGGTAAGCAGCTCAACCAGGCAGGAACTACCTGCTAGTAACATTCGGCGATAAGAATTTGACAAAATGCATGAAGTAATAGGAAATTGAGTAATGAAATCACATCATTTCTACTTATCATAATTTTTAATGGAAGATGACAATAACATCATTTCTACTTATCATCATCATCATCATCTTTAATACTTGCAAAAGTAACTCCATTAATCATTCCTAGATATCATAAGTGCTTCAGAGAATTCATGCACTAAACATTCTTATGAAAGCAATCCCAATTTACAATTACATAAATAATCTCCTATTAAGAGTACCATTACACCACACTTAGTTTGTTTATGTAAGCTATATGGATAATTAAAACTTTAACTAATCATAAACATGTGTTAGATAGCACATTTCTTATTATAAAATGGATATGAATTATATTTCAAGTGCTCATTGATTTTTTATAACTTGGTTATCCCATTGAACTAACATCTTGTGATTTTCAATCAACAATGTTGGGTTATCATTATTAAAATTCTTACATAGTGGGCTTTAAAATAATTCTCCTCAATATGCAGTATACTTAATCTCTTAGTAAACTTTTAAAAGTGGATCCACGTTATTACACCATGTGAGATCAATTATTTTATTATAGTATGTCTTTGATATATTTGTCGATATTGACATAATACAATAAATTTATATCTTAGTAAAAGTAGCTAGCTATCACAATTAATTTATGGATAATAGACATAAGTCGCCGATTCAGAATTCTGACTCCAATTTTTGAAATAACGTGCTTATTTCTAGCTTTATTTAAAGCTCTAACTCGACCTACAAATACACAACATATTTGTAGAATTTCTAATACACGAAATCATTGTGAAACATAATTTTTTTGAATCCTTGGTCTAGATATACAATAACCATTGAATCCATTATGATGCCTTTCATCACTTGAATACTCTTCATACATTTCAATAATATTATTTCCTATCCAATATAAATATAATAATTGATTTTCATTCTCATTTTAAGCACTTTTGAATTAGGGAACGTCACCTTTGTGAATCCTCCTCATACTTTTAAAATTAATAAAGGATTTTCTACTTTTCCATTTTCATAGAATTTTTCTCATGAGTTATTAAAAATGTAACTTATAAACAATGATATCCCATAACTCCTTAGATGGGAATTTAATTTGCTATTAATGCTATTCTCTTTTCAACCGTTTCATTATAATTTTGTTGAGTGAATTCCTAACTCATGCTTACATTGCCTTTAACTGGGCCAATAATTGAACCCAAACGTTCACGTTGATTTATTTACTTCTTCGTGCCCATATCTTTGTATTTCGTCATCATCAAATAAGAAATTTTATTCTCATTCTTGCTTGCTTTCCTTCTCACTAATGGATATTTTATTATTAACATGGGAAAAATTCATATATCAACCCTTAAGTACCCCCATTTAATTCATAGTAAAGGGTATGATGAGTAACGTAAAGAAGGTAATTACAAATAAACCTTTTCAATTTCCAATGAATGAACCCTACGGAATTTATCATGCGGGATATGTTAAGTTTTTTTGGGCACTTCCTAATCTGGGCTAAATCCTGGAAATGAAAAATGGAGACTCATTAACTCAGCGATGGAATCTTCATTAACTTGAGAATAAATTGGCGTGATAGTGGAGGAAACGGGCACAAAATGTACTTAAGCGTGAATCCACATTAACTTCATCATGTAACCTGCTTCACCTTTTCCAATTCCTAAACCTTTATAACCACATTTCCACCCCCATTGCACTGTATCGAAGAAAATTTGTTCCATAGACATAGATGATGATGTATTGGGGTCCGGTTTTCGGGGCGTTGTGCTGTTCATTCTGTTGTTGCCGGGTCTGCTGATTCAGATTCCGGGTGGTAACTGGTACTTTGAGTTTGGAAACTTCAAGACTAGTGCGGTATCCATACTGGTTCATTCTATTATGTATTTTGGTTTCATTTGCGTTTTCCTGTTGGCTATTGGTGTTCATATGTAGATGGGCTGATTTTTATTAATTGAATAATGTACTCGGATTTCAAAGGAATTGAATTCTATTTTCGATTACCAAATTTTTGTGCTCGATTTTTCGTTTTAATGGAATCGAATTGCTCATTGTAGCTTAATAAACTTTAATAGCATATTAAGACTAGAGTTTGAATTTAAAATGTTAATTTTATTAAGAGGATTAATCGAGACCTTTAAATTTGTTCTATACTTTCATGTCTATTCAATGCGAAATTTTATCCATACTTTTGTCAAACAATTTCTAACATCAGAACATCCACTTTTGTAAGTCATTCATTTTTCCTCTTATTTTTTTAAGCTAGGGGGAAATAAAGGTTAAAATAGAAAAACCTTTTATTAATACTCACAAAATAAGTCTTCACCTTTAGCACATGTAGAAAATAAATACACCCTTCGACCTTTAAAATCAGTCTTTTCAGTTCTTAACCTTAAATTTTTATTTGCATAGTTCATAGTTGGTCCATTTCACATAATCCCATCAATTTAATCTTTATTATTTTGCCCCATCCCACCAATAAAGACTCAAAAAAAAAATAATAATAATAAAAATAAAATTGGATTAATGATGCGAATGATAATTATCATAATTATTTTATTTTATAATAATATCATTTTCATTATATATAAAATAATTTATTCTTTATTGTTTTTCCCCTCCCCCTCCAAACCCAAAATAAAGGTTGAACTAAATGAAGTATTATTTTAGTGAATGATAATTTCCATAACTATTTTATTATATAATAAAATGGTTTTCATTGTATTTGAAAGGAAGTTGAAGTCGCCGGCTCAATTAATGGTTAGCAATTGAACCTTGGACTCATTGAGTTGGTGACCCGCCCTTTCCTTTAGCTCACTGCTCATGTTGAATATGAAACTATGCTGAAAGATGCTACAACTTTAATATTTAAATGAGATTCAAGCTGGTATACAATGCAAGTAAAAGAGCAATTTTCATTTACGGCAATATAATTTTTTTTTACGAGAGGAATTATTATATATAAATTGATGAATTCCTCTAACTTGAAAGAAACATAGTCTTTAGAAAATCTAGGATCTAATTTTGATATGGCTGTCGAAAATTATAAAACTAAAATCACAAAAAAAAAATAATAATAATTGTAATGTGATGCAAGTTTATTTACAATTAATGTGGCCCCACGCTGGCTGTGGACATGAGTCTCAACGGCCTCGCCTTCAAATGTGGGCTAGCCTATGTCTCAGCACGGTCACTAACGAACATGCATGATCTTCTCTTTGAATTCATTTAACATTCTAAATAATAAATACTTTATTTAAAAAAAAATGTAGGGCTATTTAGCACCACATGAAATTTAAAAAGTGAGAATATGAGTCACATGTAAAATGACATATCAGTTAACATTACTTGTATTAGATAGCATTATTTAAAAAAGAACAAAGCTGCTTGACCCCACCCCCCCCAAAACCACCACCACCACCACCAAAAGAGGGACACCACATCATGGCCACATATTTTATTGATACCCAATGAATCTTAGGACGATGTTTAATGGTTAATTTCATGGGTTTTGGCCAAGGATTGAAATAACACCACAAGTTGGGACCCAAACCAACAACTTGATCTAAAAATTAATGAAGCCATTTGAAACATTTTTTAGTTAATGTTGCTCATGGCCCATTTGATAGTCTTTGATGATTTGTGTGGTTGACCTAACTAATTGGCTACCTATTATCTTCTGGAAACAAACCCCCTACAACCATCATTGTGTATTTAGCTATAAGCAAAATATTGGGAAAATGAGTTGGGAAGGCCACTACTAAAACACATTTTGTTCAATTGGCCTTTGACCAAAATTATAAAAATAAAAGGAGCTTTAATTATTTTAAAGTGTCAAAAGACTTCTTTACCCTTAACTTGTAAAACAAAAATGAAGAAGGAATTGGAGTTTTTCTCTAAATTTGCTGGAGTCGTGAGTTGAACCTTGGATCGCAAGAAAATATTTTAACAACGCAACCATTATGGCATGTCATGGTCATTTGTTTTTGTAAACATATATATATATATATATATATTTATTTATTTATTTATTTATTTATTTATTTCAAAAAATTGTTTCATTTTCACTTCAAAAATAAAATTTAATTAAAATTAAAATTTAACAATAACTCACTGATTGAACCATTGAACTAGTGGTTTTTTCCGAGTCGATCATCGGGTTGGTTCTAATAACTATGCATTCATGTTCTAACACACACAGTCTTCTTTTCCTTCAAATTCAAAAAATATTCCCCTTCAAAATCACCTTCTCCTTAAAATACCAACTCTTCTTTTTAAATTTAAGGTCATCTCTTCTCCGTAGTTGATCTCTGATGCACCCAAAGTTTTAACATTTACACAATTTAGCAACTAGTCAAAAATAATTACTAAGTCATTTATTCATTAGACACATATTATAACATACAAAAAAAATTTTAAATACATTTTATCATTATATTTTGAAAAAAAAATGGACAAAAAATATTTTTTAAAATCATATCTTATTTAGAGTCCAATAATTAGATTTTGATAAAAAGCGAGGTAGTATATCGATATTAGACTCATTTTAAAGCTTATAATTAATAAGAACTATTCGAATTGAGAAAAAGTCGATTCGGATGAGTCAGCACCAAAATATTGCAGTTTGAAGAAATCGTAAAATATAACTTATCAACTTATAAAAATGTGGATGGAAATGAGCTGCTGATGCTGTTTCACTTATTTGCATAACGATATTAAAATCATTCTGAAAACATAAAATGACTTCGATATCGTTTCAACATCAAATACACTTTGCTTAACTGATTTGTATAACGACATTGAACTCGTTCCTGAAATATAAAAAATGGTGTATATGTCATTTTCGATATCGAACACACATTGCTTTACTGTTTAACAGGTTTAGGTGCATGCCATGAAATAAGTAAACAACATATATGTCATTTCAATACAATTTTTGACGACAATGATATCGTTCCCATTCAAATCGTAACTATAATGTCATACATATCGTTTCAAGAGTGGTTACACGAGAACGGTATAACTAGATATTAAATGTAATTGAAATTTATATATTTTCGTGACTTTTTATAATTTTCAAGTTTATGTATTTTACATATCCAGAATATGAATATTGTGCATATTCATATAACGATATACACTTCATTCCGGTGACACATAAAGTAGTTGATGTCGTTCTAGTATAAAATGCTCTTATTCTAATAACGACTTTGAAATTTTTCCCGAGGCACAAAATAATTACTGGAATGACATATGTATAGTTTCTTTTCAAATTTATTGAGTTTGAAATCTTTACAGTTTAAATAATAATTAGAACGACATATGATGACCGAAAAAATGCATCAAGTGAATTGATAGCACTCGAATGACTCAGAAAAAACTAAGGGAGATACTATCTTTCTTTCTACTGAATGAGATCGAACTTACTTAATTACTTATTTTATCATCCTACGTATAATAAATATATTTCAGGTGACCGTGGACGACCAAATCGTCATTTTTATAATTATCGTTTTATATATAGTAAGACGATAAATGATATATATATCGTTTTAGTTATGATTTAAGCTAAAACGATATCAACGTCGTCAAACTTGTATTAAAATGATAATGATGTCGTTATGTATCAAAATCACAAATAATATAACGACATTCATATCATTTTAGTATAAATTCGACGAGTTTGAAATCCTTTCAGTTCAAATAATGACTATAACGACATAGATATCATTTATTTTCATATAAAACATTAATTATATTGTTTTGATTAAAAATAACGATTCAATCGTCCATTACCACTCAACACGTCTTTAACACACCTAGGACGATCGAAAGAGGTAATCAAGTGAGTTGATGCCATTCAAATGGTTTAGAAAGAATAAATGAAGATACTTTTTTCGGTCTGAATAGTTTGAATGTTGTATACAGTTGTGGGAACAGAAATATTCCCATAATTTCTTTTGAGTGAGATCGAACCCACTTGATTATCTATTTTGAACATTTTACATATGTTAGATGCATGTCTGGTGGTTGTGGATGGTTGAATTATTGTTTTTAGCAAAAGCGAGATAATTGTCATTTTATTTTAACTGCAATGATATGTATGTAGTTTTAGTTATGATTAAGCTAAAATGATATTAACGTCGTCAAACTTGTATTGAAACGATAATGATGTCGTTGTATATCAAACTTACAAATAAAGTAACGACATTCATATCATTTTATTACAAATTTGACAAGTTTGAAATCGTTCCAATTCAAATAACGACTATAACGACATATATATCTTCTTCTTTTTTTCATATAAAACTTTAATTATATCGTTTTGACTAAAAATAAGGATTCGACCTTTCACAACCACTCAACACGTCTCTAGCATACCTAGGACGATCGAAAGAGATCATCAAGTAGGTTGATGCCATTCGAATGGTTTAGAAAGAATGAACGAAGATACTTCTTTCTTTCAGAATAGTTCAAATGTTGTATACAA
Organism: Olea europaea var. sylvestris; assembly: GCF_002742605.1. Classification (NCBI taxonomy): domain Eukaryota; kingdom Viridiplantae; phylum Streptophyta; class Magnoliopsida; order Lamiales; family Oleaceae; genus Olea; species Olea europaea. The sequence goes on from NW_019229260.1 coordinate 261,045, forward strand.
TCGTGGAAATAGAAATATTCCCATAGATTCTTTTGAGTGAAATCGAATCCACTTGATTATCTATTTTGAGCATTCTGCATATATCATATGCATGTCTGATGGTTGTAGATGGTCGAATGTTGTTTTTAGCAGAAACGATATAATTGTCGTTTTATTTTAACTGCGACGATATTTATGTAGTTTTAGTTATGATTTAAGCTAAAACAATATCAACGTCATCAAACTTGTATAGAAAAGATAATGACGTCGTTATGTATCAAACTCACTTATAAAGTAATTATATTCATATTGTTTTAGTACAAATTTGATGAGTTTGAAATCTTTATAATTCAAATCACATGTATAACGACATAGATATCGTTTATTTTCATATAAAATGATAATTATATCGTTCTGGTTAAAAATAACGATTCGACCGTCCACAACCACCATCATGCCTTCAAAAATACGTAGGACGATCAGAAGAGGTCATCAAGTGGGTTGTACCACTCGAATGACTTAAAAAAAAACGCGAACGAAGATATTTGTTTCTGTAGGAATAGTTCGATGTTGTATATAATCGTGGGTGCAAAAATATTTTCGCAGTTTCTTTTGACTGAGATTAAATCCACTTGATGACCTATTTCAATCATCCCATATATGTCGAATATATGCCGGGTGGTTATGGATCGTCGAATCGTTGTTTTTAGCAGAAACGATTTACATATCTTTTTATATAAACTTAAATGATATATATGTTGTTTTATTTATGATTTAAATTGAAACGATATTGATGCTGTCAAAATTGTATTGAAACGATAATTATATTGTTATGTAGCAAACCACGAAATAACATAACGATGTCCATATTGTTTTAGTACAAATTCGACGTGTTCGAAATCGTTCAAATTCGAATAATAACTACAACAACATAGATATATAATGATATCAATATCATTACCGCTCGAGAGCAAATGATCCCTCGGAAGTGAGCGCAACGACTCCTTATTTCGCGTGCATTGTGTAAGTTTTTTATATAATGATATCCATGTCATATTATTGGTTTATAATGACTTCAATGTCATTATGAAAATCAATAAAGTGGCGTATTTTTATACTAGAACAACATCAATTTCATTTTGTGTTTCAGAACGATTTCAATATTTTTATGCAAATTAGTGCAATTTTTGTATTGAAACAACACCAATATCGTTTTATTTTTCAGGAACAATTTCAACGTCGTTATATGAATCTGTGCATTTTTCATATTGGAACGACATATGCGTCAACTATAACGGTATAAAAGTCGTTTGTCTGTAATGTGAAAAAATACAACGTAAAAAGACTTTAACTTTGTTCTAATAACATAAAAACGAGAATAGCACAATGACTACAAAATCTAATAAATCATTTTATGCTTCCAATAAGTACAAAATAATAAAATTACAAGTCACGACAATAGCACAACTTTAAGTTTTAATACTAGCTGTTTGATATTTACAAGTGGAGCAAACATGACTAATTTTTTTTATAGTTGGAGCCTTAGACATTATAGGGACAAAAGTTGACATCTCCATTTGGTATAGCATTGTATAGACCTTCAATATTTCTCTAACTTTATACAAACTTACACAAGAAATTATTTTTAAAACAAGAATGATCGATATTTTCCCTTTGCCTTTCATTGCTTTTTTTCATTTTCAAGCGCTTTCAACTAACTTCTTATGGTCAGCTAGATAACAAATTAAATCCATAACATATCCTTGATGGCCATAACTGCAATTAACATAAAAATTGTAAATTTTTTATTAAATATCAAATTTTGTACATTATTGATAATAAGATGTATATCGTTATGGTTTGTAGAAAACAATATGTAAAACGTTCTGGACGGAAAAAATGAAATACATGTTTCATAGTAAAACAACAAATAGAATCGCCAAACATCTGTTTACCAAAATATTCACTTAAAAAATAAGAGCTAATGACAAACTGGGAAAGGAACCCATATCCAAGCTATAATTCGATGATATAAAAAAAAATTAAATAAAAAAATCAAAGCCATTACTAACAAATTAACAACATAAACACGAATCACAACATGTGGTTCAAAAAATTTGAGAAAGAAAGTAGCCAAAATATTGAAATTTAACATTACATTCTCTTCCTTCTTCAAATACCCATCAAGAATATTATAGACTTTCATTACTTACTTCAACCGAGTGAGTGTTTAAGAGAATGACAATAGTATATTTTGGGAATGACAATAGTATATTTTGGAATTTCATGAAGAAAAAGATGATGATAAAAAGAAGAAGAATAACAGAGAATGGCCTATCAACTTGTGGAAGAAAGGAAGTCAAAATTGAATTAGGACTAAATGGAAATTGAAAGGGGAATTGGGACATTATGTCTTTCCCATACAAGGATATTTTAGTAATTTCAA